>NC_041391.1:258504112-258515635 GCF_002162155.2 Triticum dicoccoides
GGGGCGACATCACATAAATGGCTTTAAAAGAAATGCCACAGTCGGACGTCGGGGCGACATCACATAAAGGGCTTTAAAAGAAATGCCAGACTCGGACGTCGGGACGACATCACAGAAAGGGCTTTAAAAGAAATGCCACAGTCAAACGTCGGGGCGATATCACATAAAGGGCTTTAAAAGAAATGCCACAGTCGGACGTCTGAGCGACATCACAGAAAGGGCTTTTATTCACAGGTAAATAATACTCATAATAAACATTTAATTCATAAGAATAAATGGGTTAGTCCAGCCACAGGGATAATCATTTAACCGGAATTAGCACTCAAGCGAATTACCGGAGTCTCTGCCATCAAAACTGACATTTGATTAGGATAAGATAATATCGATCTGGGATAGGGAATAGATGATTTGGAGGAATATAAGACTCTGCAGAGTTTGTACAAATTTTTTTCCCACAGCCAACGGATTTCCGTAGTCACGAAGGACTAGTTCCGTTTACGGTATTTCGGAAGAAAACACAGCTAACCAGTACACACCCATCCTACCTCTCGATGCTAGGAATCACCCTAGACATCGTCCAAGAAAAACTTTTGAGACGGGGAGATCACAATCTCGAATAGCATGGGATCAAATTTATATACGCGCGGTCTAAGGGGTGCCCCCCTCTCGGTCCCAACCGGAAACACCCATGCCCCCTGACGGGATGACTGGCTTTAATCCAGGGCCATGGAACCATCATCACGGCCTCTCCTTTTGGTGTGGACCAGAAAAGCGGTTTGCAACTTACTAAACCATATTCCTTGCGGAAAACATGTGGTAGTACAGGTAAGGAAATGAGAGGAACTGGACCGATACGGTTTGACACTGAACTCACATAGTCTGGCATAAGACTGGCATGCTACGACACTGCCATCTTACCCATCCTCATGCCAACACATGGCCATTCATACTCACATGCATCCACTTATGGATCATCGAACTCACTTACCTCATTATCGCATAAAATAACGTTCATCGATATGCTTCTCAACATGCCATGAAACTAACTAAATGCAAAACATGCCAAGACACTCATCATATCAAAAGTTCAAACATGCTTGCCTGGTTCAGAATAGTCGGAGCCTAGCTCGGTGAAGTTCGCGGCTCCGTCACCTCCTTCGGTATCTACGGTATAAAGAAAATATATGCGCTATCGTAAATACCAAGGAGTGCACAGAAAGTAATTCAAATATTTTTCAAATAAATCTGATAAAAAACTAGACAAAATTTTAAAGAGAACAGGAAAAGAATCAATCAAAAATACTTTTCTGTTTAAACGTTATAAGGGTTTTTGCCCAGGGACTCATCTATAATGAAACAGAAGATTTCCAGGGGCTAGCTTATAAAAACAGAAAACGCTTCGGCAGAAACTACACCAGCCCAAAGGGAAAACGTACTTTGCCCGAAGGCGCTTCCAGAAAACGTTTCAACAGAGAGAGCAGAGAGGCTGACGGTGAGGTCCCACGCGTCAGGTTTGAATTTCAAAAAGGGGGTGGCGAAGCTCGTCGGCGCCCGAGAGCCGCGGTGGTCGCCGGCGGCGATCCACGGCGAGGAAAGGGGATCGGAGGGTACCTCCGTGCTCAGGGCGCCATTCCGCGTCGGTTGGCGGTGGTTGTGGTCGCCGGCGAGTAGCACGTCGACGGCGAGCTTTGCTCCGGCGGACGGCGGCTCGGGTGGTCGAGGGGCTCGTCGGAGAGGGCTGCAGAGGTCAAATTGAAAAGGGGGTTAGGCTCCTGGTTGCTAGAGAGAGTAACAGACAGGGTTTGGGCGCCGGAGATGGCCTCACCGGAGCGAATCGTGGTGGAGCCCGAGGCGGATCGGGGTGGCCGGAGTTGGGGGAGGAGACCTCCTTGAGGTCCTCCTAGTGGCCTGGCGTGGCGTTGGTGAGGAGTGGTGATGCTGCATGCACGAGGGTGAGCACGGGGGCCCTTTTTATAGGCGGCCCGAGGCGGTTGCCGTGAACGGGGATCTCCGGCGAGTGATTACAATGGTGCCTTGGATGAGCAGGGGGATTAGGGGCTTGGGCATCGCCGTTGAGGTCCACCGTTCCCATTTAGGCGCTAAACGGGCTGGGGTTTGGTGTTATGGGTGAGCTCGACCGAACGGGGGTGGCGCAGCCCGTCGGCGGCAGGGAGCACGTTCCGTGCTTGCCGGGCCACGGCGACGGTGCCACGGGCGTGCGCTGGCACGGCAGGGACACGCGGAGAGCCAAGGGGCTTTGGGCGGCGCCTGAACGGCGTTCTGCCGTGGTGTGCCTTCTGTCGGCCTCCACGGGAGGTCCCGACGCCTCAGAAGACGCCGGCGAGGGCGGGCCAGCGCGCCACCGACGCCAGGAAGGCTCCACGCACGCGTGTGAAGCTCCGGACAGGAGGGAGGGGCTACGAGGAACGTGCCAAGTGCACTGTGAACGCGTGAGTGAAACTGACGAACGCAAGATGACACTGAAACTGAATTTTCTAAATTTTGAACAGCAACAGTGCATGCAAGGTGTTCGACAGAATGAATTTGGCCTGTGGGGATTTTTCCTTGAGCTGAAACTTGGTGGAGTGGCTTCTCACTCCTCAAATAGGTTGCCTGAATTTTGGTGGAATTTTTGGAGCAGTGTAGATATGAATTTCATCAAATTTGGCAAATCTGGTCCAAACTTGCAGAGACTGAATTTTGAAAAATTTGAAAAGAGGAGGAGTGGATCAAGATGGTTCTGAGTTGTGGGTACAAAGGACTAACCAGGAGGGTTGGTTTGAGGTCAAAACTCAAATGAAAAAGGGTACCTGCTTTGAAAATCACTTAGGCTCAAAATAATTTTCAGAAATTATTTGAGAGGAAAAATAATTAGAATAAAATCCAAAACTTGTTTGGATTAGTTTGGACAGAGAACCTAAGTTGATCACAAGGTGTAGGGGAGGTTTTGGAGGGGTTTTACTACATGGGAACAATGCAAAGTCAAGGGTGGTTCCAAGATATGAAAATCCCCAAATTTTCATAGAATTTCGTTTTAAAAGAAAACGGATTAAACTCCCAAAAATGAATTTGAGAGGGAACCAATAGAGAAGAAGTTTCAAAAGATCAAACACCAAAGTTTGAAAAAGATAAAATCCTTGCCAAAGCAAAGGAAGTTTTTAAGAGAAAGGTTTTTCTGAAAAAGAAAATTTAACAGGCCTCCTTTCAAAAACCACAAATTTTTTGATAAAAACCAAATTAAAATTTTGGAGTGTCACAACACCTACCCCCTTAGGAAAAATCTCGTCCCCGAGATTTCAGCTGATCCTTAAATAAGTGTGGATGCTCTGTCCGAAGAAAATCCTCGCTTTCCCAAGTTGCTTCACTGTCGGTGTGATTGCTCCACTGGACTTTGAAAAACTTGATGGTCTTCTGTCGGGTACTCCTTTCAGACTCCTCTAATATTCTTACGGACGTTCCCGATAAGTGAGGTCTGGCTGCACGTCAATGTTTTCATGGGATACTTGTTTCTCTGGGTTGCTTACGCACTTCCTTAACCGAGAGACGTGGAACATGTCGTGAATGTCTGACAAGTCTTCGGGTAAGTCTAGCTGGTAGGCTACAGTGCCTCTTCGTGCCACTATGCAGAATGGTCCAATGAATCTTGGTGTTAACTTTCCTTTAATCTTAAACCGTTGCAGTCCTCTCATAGGGGACACTCTCAGGTATACGAACTCAACGGGTTCAAAGCTGACCCTACGATGTTTCTGGTCATAATAACTCTCCTGTCGACTTTGAGCGGTCTTAAGTCGGTCTCTGATTAGCTTGACCTTTTCCTCGGCTTCTCTGAGCATATCTGGTCCGAAGATGCGGCTGTCTCCGGTCTCTGACCAATTTAACGGGGTACGACATCTTCGTCCGTATAAAGCCTCAAATGGTGCCATTTGTAGGCTGGCCTGGTAGCTATTGTTATACGCGAACTCGGCGTATGGCAGGCTTTCTTCCCAACTGGTTCCATATGTGAGGACACATGCTCTCAGCATGTCTTCTAAAACCTGGTTTACACGTTCTGTTTGTCCATCAGTCTGTGGGTGGTATGCGGTACTGAAGGCTAGTTGGGTTCCCAGAGCCTGTTGTAATTGCTCCCAAAATCTTGAGACGAACTGAGTGCCTCTGTCGGATATTATAGTCTTCGGGACACCGTGCAGACAAACTATGCGGGAAAGATAAATCCTGGCAAGCCTCTGAGTGGTGTAGGTTGTCTTCACTGGAATAAAGTGTGTCACTTTGGTCAACCTGTCAGTGATGACCCATATGGCATCATTCCCGTGTCGTGACCGAGGTAGTCCGACAATAAAATCCATCCCTATTTCATCCCATTTCCACTCAGGTATTTTGTTAGGTTGCATTAGTCCGGCTGGTCTCTGATGCTCAGCTTTTATGCGTTGACATGAGTCGCAACATGCAATGAAGGCGGCTATGTCCCTCTTCATACCGTGCCACCAAAATCTTTCCTGAATATCTTTATACATTTTGGTTCCTCCAGGGTGGATCGAATATGGAGTGGTGTGTGCTTCAGCTAAACTTTGTTGTTTAAGGTCTTCTATGTATGGCACGCAGAGCCTTTCTCCGTACCATAATATTCCTTCATTGTCTACAACGAATTCCGAGGCCTTGCCCATACTCAACTTTCTTTTGATGCCTTCGATGCTGGTGTGACCGGGCTGAGCTTCTTTAATTTTCTCCACAAGGTTGGGTTGTATTTCCAAGTTTGATATGGTGCCTTCTGCTACCATTATCAAGTTGAGCTTGGAAAATTCTTGTTGGAATTCGGGCCTCAAGCTGTGTAGATTGTTTCCGTCGGAGCTGGGGTTCCGACTAAGAGCATCAGCCACTACATTTTCTTTTCCTGGATGGTAATGGATACCAACATCATAATCATTTACCAATTCCAACCAGCGTCGTTGCCATAAATTTAGTTCTGGCTGCGTGAAAATATATTTGAGACTTTTGTGATCCGTATATATTTCACATCGATTCCCAAGTAAGAAATGCCTCCATTCCTTGAGTGCATGAATAACTGCTGCCATTTCTAAGTCATGAGTGGGATAATTTTCCTCATGCTTGCGAAGTTGCCTTGAAGCATAGGCAACAACCTTGCCTTCCTGCATCAACACGCATCCGAGACCCTTTCTGGACGCGTCACAATATACTTCAAAATTCTTATGTATATCGGGGACAATTAATACTGGTGCTGTCGTTAACTTCCGTTTTAGCTCTTGGAAACTTTTCTCGCAGTCTTCTGTCCATTCAAACTTCTTATCTTTCTTGAGTAACTGCGTCATAGGCTTGGCTATGGTGGAAAATCCTTCAATAAATCTGCGGTAATATCCTGCCATTCCCAAGAAACTTCGTATGTCTGTTACGCTGGCTGGTGACTTCCAGCCAAGTACGGCCTTGACTTTCTCTGGGTCCACTGCGATACCGTCTTGGGTCAGCACATGGCCTAGAAAGCCTACTTGTCTTAGCCAAAATTCGCATTTGCTGAACTTGGCATACTATTGGTGTTTTCTTAGCTCTCCTAGCACAATCCTGAGATGTTCTGCGTGCTCTTCTGGTGTCTTGGAGTATACCAGTATATCGTCGATGAATACCACGACGAACTTGTCCATAAACTTCATAAATACTTTGTTCATGAGGTGAACAAAATATGCTGGGGCGTTAGTTAATCCAAATGGCATCACTGTGAACTCGTACAGTCCATATCTGGAGGTGAAGGCTGTTTTGGGGATATCTTCCGTTCGTACCTTCAATTGATGGTATCCTGACCTTAAGTCAATTTTTGAGTATACCTTGGCCTGAGCGAGTTGATCAAACAAATCGTTTATCCTTGGCATCGGGTATTTGTTTTTGACTGTGACCATGTTAAGTGCTCGATAGTCAATACACAATCTCAGCGTTCCATCCTTCTTTTTGGCAAATAAAATTGGTGATCCCCAAGGTGAGGAGCTGGCTCGAATGTATCCTTTTTCCAGTAATTCCTTTATTTGCTTCTTCAACTCGATCAACTCGGATGGTGCCATTCTGTATGGTTTCTTGTATATGGGGGTGGTTCCTGGTGCTAGCTCAATGCAGAATTCTATTTCCCGGTCTGGTGGCATGCCTGGTAGTTCTTCAGGGAATACATCTGGAAATTCACACACTACTGGAACCTTGTTTAGCTCAGAAATGTCCACCTTATTTAATCTCGGTTGCCGGGGTATTTTTCCTTCCTTGGCTGATACTCTTATTGTCTTCCCTTGGTTGTGTGTGAGAATTACGGTCCTGTTGAAACAGTCGATAAAACCCTTATTGGTGGTTAGCCAATCCATCCCTAGGATGACATCTAGTCCTTTATTTTCCAACACAATAAGATTTGCATGAAACTTCAATCCTTCGAACTCAATGACCACATTCTGACAGTAATTCTGAGTAACTTGCTGAATCCCAGGGGACTTGATGATCATGGATTTCTCCAAAGGGAGCATCGAAAAATTATTTTGCAAAGCAAAACTTTTCGAAATGAAAGAGCGAGAAGCTCCAGAATCAAACAAAACCATTGCAGGTATTGTGTTGACAGGAAACGTACCGAGTACGATATCCGGAGCATTTTGTGCCTCCTCTTTGGTTACATGGTTCAGATGACCCTTCCAGTGGTTATTGTTGTGATTGAAATTGTTTCGCTTGGGCGCTGAATTATTGCCGCCATTGTTCGGCTTTGGGGTTGAATTCCTTGGCTTGGGGCACTGTTTGGCATAGTGCCCTTCTTCTCCACAAGCGTAACAAGTAACGCCGGGGTGATAGGTGAATTCCTTGTCCCTTGCATGAAAATTCTTGATTGGGCGTGAGACATTGGATGAGAATTTGTGTGTCCCACCCTTTTGAAAATCTGTCTTGCTTCGGTGATTGCGGGCATGATTAGTCTGGTCCCTTTTTCGCTTGCGGATATCTTCCAGACTGCGTCTCTCATTTTCCAGAGTAATGGCTTTGTCTACCAGTGTTTTAAAATCAGGAAAAGTGTGCACGACCAGTTGGCATTTAAGCGCGGGCGCCAGACCGTCAAGGAATTTCTCCATCTTCTTGATTTCAGTCATACGCTCTTCATTGGCGTAGCGGGACAATAGAGTAAATTGACTGTTGTAATCTGATACTGTCATGTTCCTTTGTTTGAGGTCATCGAATTCTCTCTTTTTGATTTTCATAATACTCTTAGGAATATGTGCACCACGGAAACCTTCCTTGAAATCATCCAAGGTTATGTCATTTTCATTGGGATGCATGTGCAGAAAATTCTCCCACCACGATGCGGCTGCTCCCGTGAGATAGTGCGGGGCATATAATACCTTCTCAGGGTCTGAACATTTTGCAATAATTAATTTTCTCTCCATATCTCGAAGCCAGTCCTCGGCTTCAAGAGGTTTGTCAGTGTGAGAAAATGTTTGAGGACGTGTCTTCTGTAGCTCAGATAGCTTGGAATGCTGCTCATACTGTCCATGTGATTTCCCATGTTGATGACTTGGTTCATCATTTCCCGATGTTGTTGCTGACTCTGCTCATAAAGGCGGCACATTTGTGAAAGTGCCGATTCACTGCCCTGTTGGTTTGACTGTCCCTGAGTGAACTCGTTGCTGGGTGGTGC
Source organism: Triticum dicoccoides (assembly GCF_002162155.2). Classification (NCBI taxonomy): domain Eukaryota; kingdom Viridiplantae; phylum Streptophyta; class Magnoliopsida; order Poales; family Poaceae; genus Triticum; species Triticum dicoccoides. The sequence goes on from NC_041391.1 coordinate 258,511,770, forward strand.
ATCATAATTTTCCTCTGGTGGAATTGGCATGGAGCGTGTCCAAGGACGAGACATTTTTCACTCTGGGGAAATGTTATTTGTAAAACTTATAAGAAAAGCGGAAAGAGTCGCAAAAACAAATCCATAAATGCATAAAGCTGGCAAATAGAATTAAATAACTCAGCTTACTTAAGAAAAACAAAACGACTTGCGCACGGAGAAGGACTGCTCATTACATATCTTACACGCGGGTGGTAATTATACAATACATCACTCAGGATATGCGTACATAATCCTGACATGTTATTTAGGCTAGTGCACTTCTCCAGATCCTACATGATGCGCAAACAGGCTACTTCTCACAACCTATGTGCATATCTTACAAAGCGGTACAATACACGGCAGCTAAGCGTACTCAGGCAGAGATGTTGACGACCTCCTTTGCCCTGCCGAGGGCAAGGCGTAGCGAGGTTGGGAACTCGACTTCCTCCTCGCTAATAGGCTCCATACTGTCAGGACCCCGACTCGATGCCACATAGGTCTAGCATGTAACACCTCATATCACTTTGCGGCCTCACGCACGGTATTCCCATGGGTGTCGCCTTACCTTTGCCCGGGACCGTTTGCGCCTTTTGGCTCACGTATATGATAGTGTCGCTAGCATCCATATGATAAAGAGCCCGGGCTGACATGACTAGTCGTAAACCCAAAGTGGCACAGACTTACAGGGACAGGCATCCATGACCCAGCATCGAACGTGTCGGTCATCAGCGAGTGAATCCAGGCTGTAGCACTGGGCTAGCAGGACTCCGGTGAACCGGGCTGTAGCGGGCTAACAGGACTCCGGTATTCATCGCGTGACATTTCCCCGAAGGGACAGACACAGGAACGAAGAAGGACACATGCCGGCCAGCCTAAGTGTTCCGGAGCAGTAGCAAGCTACCATGGCTCGGTGGAAACACTAGGAGACATTTCCCGGTAAGAGAGGCTACTAAGGATAAACAACTAGGTTGTCAGATCCCACACATACCAAGCATTTCAATAACATACACACAATATGCTCGATATGTGCAAATACAACATGGCATCACAACATGACTCTACAACTCAAGTATTTATTCAATAGGCTCCGAGGAGCGAGATATTACAAACAGGGGTCTCACGACCCAACATTCAGAGCATACAAGCTATCATGTCTGAGTACAGACATCTATAAATGGAAAAGGCTGAGAAGCCTGACTATCTATCAGATCCTGCCGAGGGCACAAGATCGTAGCTGAGGTAACAAGCTAAATGTCGAAGACCACGCGGAATTACTAGTGAGACTGAAGTCTCTCTGCAAAAACATAAAATAGGCAAACGTGAGTACAAATGTACCCAGCAAGACTTACATCAGAACTATCTACATATGCATCATTATCAACAAAGGGGTGGTGGGGTTTAACTGCAGCAAGCCAGCTTTGACTCGGTGGCTATCCTAAACTACGACTGCGAGTAACTCTTTTGAGGTGGCGCACACGAGTCCACATATTCATCAACCAATACACCACTATGGATCCGCTCCCGTCTCCCTACGAGAACGCCATCCATAGCACTCACGCTTATCTTGCGTATTTTAGAGTATCCACTTTCACTTGTCTATGAACTGATATAAGCAACCCAGAAGTCCTTTTTCCGCGGACACGGCTATTCGAATAGATGATGTTAACCCTGCAGGGGTGTACTTCTTCACACACGCTCTCACCACTTACCGCCGTTTACACGACATGTACTCGGCAACCTTCAAGCGGAAGCCCAACGTGGGTGTCGGCCACGGCCTACCTAAACACTCAAGTCTCTAGTCCAGGTTTATCGCCTATTCGGGTTCCATCCATGAGGAGATCCGGCCGGAGTTTCGCTCACAGCCCCAAACAATGTGTACAGGGTTCCATGACACCAAACGGGCGCCCGGTTTACCCGGCCACGTGCCTACCGCATCACAGCCCACCCCTACGGTCAGCGCTGCGCACGGCCTCCAGCATACTACAAACACCAGAAACTACTTGCAACTCCTGGACAGAGGACAAGGGTGGTCAAGAAGCCGAGAGGGTCCATTGGTTTCGGGCCCAATGCGTGGTAGTAGCTGAATCATGGATCACAAACACAGAACTCAGTTCCTGAGGACGGCTGCAATGAGACAACCCACCATGTACTCCTACATGGCCTCTCACCGCTACCTTTACCAAAACGTGTTCACACACTTAGCTCACACATAGTAGGACATGTTCACACGCCTCTGATTCATCCCCGATGAATCAGACCTGACTCAACTCTAAGCAGTAGCAGGCATGACAAACAAGCATGAATGAGTAGGCACAACAGGGCTCAAACAACTCCTACTCATGCTAGTGTGTTTCATCTATTTACTGTGGCAATGACAGGTCATGCAAAGGATAAAGGGGTTCAGCTACCGCAGCAAGTAACAGAAAAATCGGTGTTGTCCTAATGAATTAAAAGAGAGCAGGAGCGAGAGAGTAGGATTGTATCGGAATGAACAAGGGGGTTTTGCTTGCCTGGCACTTCTGAAGATAACATTGAGTCTTCATCAGTGTCAACGATCACATCATCGGTATCACGTTTATCGAGAGGGGAAAAATACCGGCAACACAGAAAGAAACACAATCAATGCAATGCACAATATGATGCATGATCATGACATGGCAAAATGAATGTGTTTTTGGGCTAATGCAACTAGCAACAGATTAAATGAAGTTGGTTTGAATATAAAATTCAAATTCAAACTCCATATGTGATTATTCAAATGCCATTCACTTCATTTGCCCTAAACAGTAGTGATAAGTTGTTCTAACATGCATGAAAATGGTACAGATGGATTCCTTGAATTTTTCTGATAATTTTTCATATATAATTTATTTAATTTGGAGTTACGGTTAATTTTCTATGATTTATTGAAGTTTTAGCTATTTTCTGGAATTTCCTGAATTATTTAAAATCCAGAAAAACAATTACTGCGTCAGCGTGATGTCACAGAGGCGTCAGCAGGGCTGACCAGGTCAAACCTGACGTTTGGGGGCCACACGTCAGTGACACTGGGGTTAACCCTGGGTCAAACCCGCACTGACCAGGGTTGACTTGGCTCTGGGGCCCACTGTCAGCGGCTGGTGGGGTGGCTAATGGTGGGGATTAGCGCTAAATAAGCCGCCACGTCAGCCTCGCCGGGGTTCGGCCGGCGACGACCAAACTGCGCGGCGGTGCTTCGCCGGAATGGGCTACAGGCGGCGGAAAAGCGCGCGGAGACCACCGGGGCGTAGCCCGTGCTCTCCCGTATCCAAAGGAGCAGGAGGGTGGTGGCGGGGGCGCTGGAGCTCGTCGGAACGGAGCTCGCGGCGGCGCCGGGGTTCGGGTGGTAACGGGCGCGAGGACCTGGTGGGGTTTTGGACAAGCTGAGCTGCGCACGGGCTTCCTGTGAGCCCCACGAGCTCAAAGCCGTGCTCGGACGCGACCGAAACAAGCCATGGCCGCGACGGCAACATGGCCGGCGGCAGCGAGCTCCGGTCGTCGGCAAAGTGGCAGCTGCGGTGTGCAAACGAGAGAACGGAGAGGGGGAAACAGCACAGGAGCTCACAACGGGTGCAGTGGTGGCCTCGGCGAGCTCGGGGAGGCACCGGAGCCGACGAATTTGACGAAGATGGCCGGCGGTTCCGAGGTAGAAGACGACGGCGATGGCAGCGATGCGGCACGTCCGGGGCCTCGTGGCTCGTTGAGGAGGTAGAGGGAGGACCCGCGGAGCTCTGGGAGGCGTCGGGGAGCCGTGGGGTGGCCGGTAGCCACGGTGGCTCTCGTCGGTGGCGGCGGCTCCGTTCGGGGAGGAAAACAGAGGAGGGGGG
>NC_041391.1:258516150-258524025 GCF_002162155.2 Triticum dicoccoides
GCTGGGCCAGCTCTGGTGGCTGCGCGGGTAAGGCCAGGTAGGCTTGCTCTTTTTTTTGTTCTGTTTGTTTTATTTAATATCTTTTGCCATTGTTTTCAAATTCAAAATAATTTCATACAGTGCCAAAACATTCTGAAATATTTTATGTTACCTCTCTGGACTATTCCAAAAGTACATAAAACATTTCAAAGCATTTGAAAATATATTCATTATATATTATGAATATATCCCCAAATTCAAATAGATTATTGATTTAAATTCAGAGACCAAATAATTCCTTCAAAATATTCCAGAATTTTGGTTTGATATATAACTCTTGCCAAAATTCACAAAACTATTTTTAGGGCATTTTGGATTCACAGAATGCAATTTAAAGGGTGCTTGCCCTTCTTTTAATTAGGGTTTTGAGGCTTCTGAATTCCTCAGTTCAAATTTCATTTGAATTTAAACATGATGCAGCAACCAAGCTAGTCCAAGGCCAGGGTAAAGCTAGGGATGTGACAACTCACCCCCACTAAACAAGAATCTCGTCTCGAGATTCAAGCGTAGGGTAAGGTGAAGGGGGAACGCAACTAGTACAATCTTCACGATCTAGGTTGCACTTCATAGGAACGTTGATTCATTCACCATCTTTGTCTTGTCGTCTTGCTCTGAGAAATCCTGTCAACATGACATGGAGGGAAGAAGGAGACTCTAGAAGGGTCGATCTTCTCGAAGATCGAACAACTCACGGAATGAGACATAGGACCAGCTCTCGGGTTGAGACACGAGTTACACATCAAGAGGGGTGGAAAAAGACAGATGACGAAGGTGCACTAGGTGGACAACAATTCCACACTTAAGAGGGTGGTAAACGATTGTCCACGTAGCGAGGAGTTAAGTTGACATGACACCATAATGATGCACCTTAGGGATGGTGACTCGTAGATATATATCCCTCTTAAGTGGCAAAAAGAATTACTTTTGATTCAAAGATCATTGAAACTCTTCATACCAGCCTAAGGCAGTTCACAACGATCGTTTGGAGGGGGCCAGTAGAATGGCATACTCGGACTTGGATGATGTGGATTACCTTGTTGAAGACAACGTAATGGATGAATTTCCTTATCACCGGAGATGGAAAAGACCCGTGGTAGAATGGCACATTGGCGGTGCAAGCTGGGAACAAAATGCAAATGCTGGGAATGATTCTAGTAACTGGGGAGAGGCTCAACAATAGAGAGTTATTCCACTATTGGAATGGTTATAGCATTGCCGAGGAAACTGAGAGCACTCCAGTTAGTGTCGATGATAACACCTAGCGCTTGTGCGTGCTCTCAAGAACTTGAGCATTACCACAATCATCAAGGTTTTATCAACATCCGTGTCAAGGGTGCTGACAACACAACATACTACGATGATGAATAGCGATGGACGATGCAGATGCAAAGGAGGATAACACTTTCTCAGATTTCACCCTTGGTGGGGCCAAGGAAATAAAATCTGGATGATCAACCGAGAGACATTTAGCATTCCGCTTCTAATGTTCTCCTTGATGTGCTAGTGTAACCCATTCATAGATATGGTTTGATATCTAGAACATCAAGTAAAAGGTCGGACTTCGGAACGCAAAAATCCATAGGGCAACTAGGGAGTAAATCCTACGAAATCCCTATGGGGAGGTGGCCAACTTCATCAATCAAGATACTGCAATAATAGGTCTTTCGCCTGGGAGGTGCTGGCCACGACATCCACTTTATCAATTATCGAGGGACCAATATTATAGTTCTTGGGGAATGTTCCAACCATCATATCTGCCTGAGATTCAGATCTGGTTGGTGTCAGGATATTCCAGACTCATCGAGTCTAGGAAGAAAAAAGAAAGTTTGCAACACAAATCGATGAGATGACGTTGCGGGATTCTCGGGAAATGAACTACGATAGCAAGCTCCAAAACATGAGTTGGTTCTGCTACAAACATGTGAACACGTTGTCCCAGACAAGCATGACCACGTAGTAGTCTTATAATAAAACACTACCGAGTTCAGGAGGGGGAACCATCATTAATGACATCGAAGTCTCCACGCGTGGAAGTCCAAAGAGTTCACCTTGGACAGACTCCTTTATCTTTGAACAACTCAATCAGTGGCTTGGTGTGCTAGGATATACATATAGCATGGAGGTTGCAAATCTCCAGACCACAGAATACTTCGCACGTATGCATGACTGACTTGGGATGATTCCAGAGGAAGCAAAACTAACTTTCTCAAATTCACGGCGGCAACTTTCACCAAATGTACGTGTATAAGAGGAAGTCACTCCTTTCATCAAACAAATACTTCATGAGCTAGCATGAAGAAAATGCTTTCAAAAGTTTCCAACACTAGCTTAATGCTCAGCAAAATTATGGAGAAGGCAAGGATGTTGTCAATGGGCTCAACAACAATTCATCTGGGTTTCCTTTCAAAAGGAATTCCATAGTTAAGTGAACAAGTGATAGCATTGGTCAGACCTAAAAGATATAATGGTGTATGCTCGAGGGATCAACCACGAATAAGACAACATTACGAGCATCATTGGTACTGATTTGTTTTGACGATAGCCCACACTCAAATCAAAGGATTGATAAGACAATAGGTCCAGCAACTGATCACAAGGACCAATCGATGAAGATATCATCTTTCTTCAACACACACTACACAAGAATATCCCTTTGGAACGAACTAAGTCAGACAAGCTTTTATCTTCCAACTCTCCAAGTTGTTGTCTAGCTTAACCAACTAGCTCAGGGATATCTAACACCGATTCTTGGAGAAAGGGTGGTTCACAAGAAACCAACTTGATCACGAGCTCAACATAGCGGTCAGGTGACAACCCGGTAACACCTCCAAGAAGATATTTGGAAAGTCACGAACCACCGGTATGTTACTAAGCTCGAGAACAATCTTGCCTTTTGAGGCAAGACGATATGATCAATAGAGCGAAGATTTGAATAATCCTAACTCATCGATCGAGGAGTGCACCGAGAACAAGGACTAGGTAGCATGATCAACCTTAGAATGATGATTCAAAACCAGCACGCTAAGAATGAAATTATTGCCCATTAACTACCAAGCAACAAGGTTGCTAGGAGTATTGAATTCACACATCACGATTCACTTGTCGGCATTCCGGTTGCGACAACATGGAATCGAGGGATGAATAATAATGGCGAGAAGTATCACTACATCAAGAATTCACAAGAGCCGGTGCAATTCTCATGAAAATCCTGACATAAAGACGGTAATACTTCAGGGTAGAACAGAATCAAAAGCTGGGCTGGCATTTGATCTGCGGAGCACAATTTCTTTGACCAAATCCTAGATATGGAAGAGGTACTGGAGTTTGTTTCTCCTAGTCATTCTGCGATAGAATGGCTTGACGGACCACAAGAGTAATAGGCATCGTTAAACGAACGCACGCATACTCTTGACTATCAATTGATAAACGAGGGTCAGAGGACAACTAAAGAGAACAACTCAAAGGAACATATAATTTTCTGAGTTGTCGATGCATAGATTAGTATGTCGAACCAAGTTCAACATGTTTCTTCCGGATAACCCATGCAGAAAGGTAGAACTGGCAGAGTCACAATATATAATGGAGAACTCATCAAGAATAATCCTGTTGTGATATTTCAGTTCAACGAGGAACTTCTGCCATAAGTAGTTCATGGTATTTGGAAGAAGAAGATACCACGGACTTCAAGGACTATCGCAAAGGTTACTAATATCCTAAAGGCACTAGCAATTACTATCAACAGGAAGTAGGTAGAGTGAATCTCGGGTTCAAGAACCCAGGAACAGAATACCTACTCCTAAGTAGCATCACGGGATGCTTTCGAGAATAAAAGCCAGAATCATCACACTGGGACACAAAACATGGCTAGACTACTAGATGATCCCCTGAGACACCTAGGGTCATAGTAATAACTCCAACATAAAGGTCGAGGCAGTAGAGTACCTCAAGTCGACAATTTGTGTGATTAACCTGGCCTAAAAGACATTGAAACCAGAGGAAAAGGATTTGCAAATGCATCAGACTACTTAGAAACCTGGGACGACTCGGACAGCATAACGGCTGTAAATGCTCAGAGAAGACTTGAGACATTCACAAAAATGGTGGCATAACCACTCAGAAGCACAATATCAAGGTTTCGAGATCAACAATTAACATACAGAAGTAGTAGGAACTGAACTGAGACTTAAATCCAACAATCTTATAAGTCCACTGATTAGTAACACGTGATCCTAATAGAAAGAAGAGATAGCCTAGTTCTTAATCCCCGTAGAAGAGAAGATGATGACTCAGATCAGAAGGCCATGAGGTATAAGGAGTAAAAGAAGAGCCTTACGTTCCATCCCACAATCAATTCCCCTACATATAACTAAAGAATTTCTAGACTCAACATCGACCAGTTTGGCTTGGTAATCCTACAGGCAGTCAAGCTCTGATACCAACGCTGTCAGGACCCCGACTCGATGCCACATAGGTCTAGCATGTAACACCTCATATCACTTTGCGGCCTCACGCACGGTATTCCCACGGGTGTCGCCTTACCTTTGCCCGGGACCGTTTGCGCCTTTTGGCTCACGTATATGATAGTGTCGCTAGCATCCATATGATAAAGAGCCCGGGCTGACATGACTAGTCGTAAACCCAAAGTGGCATAGACTTACAGGGACAGGCATCCATGACCCAGCATCGAACGTGTCGGTCATCAGCGAGTGAATCCAGGCTGTAGCACTGGGCTAGCAGGACTCCGGTGAACCGGGCTGTAGCGGGCTAACAGGACTCCGGTATTCATCGCGTGACATTTCCCCGAAGGGACAGACACAGGAACGAAGAAGGACACATGCCGGCCAGCCTAAGTGTTCCGGAGCAGTAGCAAGCTACCATGGCTCGGTGGAAACACTAGGAGACATTTCCCGGTAAGAGAGGCTACTAAGGATAAACAACTAGGTTGTCAGATCCCACACATACCAAGCATTTCAATAACATACACACAATATGCTCGACATGTGCAAATACAACATGGCATCACAACATGACTCTACAACTCAAGTATTTATTCAATAGGCTCCGAGGAGCGAGATATTACAAACAGGGGTCTCACGACCCAACATTCAGAGCATACAAGTCAAAGCACAACCAGAAGCTATCATGTCTGAGTACAGACATCTATAAATGGAAAAGGCTGAGAAGCCTGACTATCTATCAGATCCTGCCGAGGGCACAAGATCGTAGCTGAGGTAACAAGCTAAACGTCGAAGACCACGCGGAATTACTAGTGAGACCGAAGTCTCTCTGCAAAAACATAAAATAGGCAAACGTGAGTACAAATGTACCCAGCAAGACTTACATCAGAACTATCTACATATGCATCATTATCAACAAAGGGGTGGTGGGGTTTAACTGCAGCAAGCCAGCTTTGACTCGGGTGGCTATCCTAAACTACGACTGCGAGTAACTCTTTTGAGGTGGCGCACACGAGTCCACATATTCATCAACCAATACACCACTATGGATCCGCTCCCGTCTCCTACGAGAACGCCATCCATAGCACTCACGCTTATCTTGCGTATTTTAGAGTATCCACTTTCACTTGTATATGAACTGATATAAGAAACCCAGAAGTCCTTTTTCCGCGGACACGGCTATTCGAATAGATGATGTTAACCCTGCAGGGGTGTACTTCTTCACACACGCTCTCACCACTTACCGCCGTTTACACGACATGTACTCGGCAACCTTCAAGCGGAAGCCCAACGTGGGTGTCGGCCACGGCCTACCTAAACACTCAAGTCTCTAGTCCAGGTTTATCGCCTATTCGGGTTCCATGCATGAGGAGATCCGGCCGGAGTTTCTCTCACAGCCCCAAACGATGTGTACAGGGTTCCGTGACACCAAACGGGCGCCCGGTTTACCCGGCCACGTGCCTACCGCATCACAGCCCACCCCTACGGTCAGTGCTGCGCACGGCCTCCAGCATACTACAAACACCAGAAACTACTTGCAACTCCTGGACAGAGGACAAGGGTGGTCAAGAAGCCGAGAGGGTCCATTGGTTTCGGGCCCAATGCGTGGTAGTAGCTGAATCATGGATCACAAACACAGAACTCAGTTCCTGAGGACGGCTGCAATGAGACAACCCACCATGTACTCCTACATGGCCTCTCACCGCTACCTTTACCAAAACGTGTTCACACACTTAGCTCACACATAGTAGGACATGTTCACACGCCTCTGATTCATCCCCGATGAATCAGACCTGACTCAACTCTAAGCAGTAGCAGGCATGACAAACAAGCATGAATGAGTAGGCACAACAGGGCTCAAACAACTCCTACTCATGCTAGTGGGTTTCATCTATTTACTGTGGCAATGACAGGTAATGCAAAGGATAAAGGGGTTCAGCTACCGCAGCAAGTAACAGAAAAATCGGTGTTGTCCTAATGAATTAAAAGAGAGCAGGAGCGAGAGAGTAGGATTGTATCGGAATGAACAAGGGGGTTTTGCTTGCCTGGCACTTCTGAAGATAACATTGAGTCTTCATCAGTGTCAACGATCACATCATCGGTATCACGTTTATCGAGAGGGGACAAATACCGGCAACACAGAAAGAAACACAATCAATGCAATGCACAATATGATGCATGATCATGACATGGCAAAATGAATGTGTTTTTGGGCTAATGCAACTAGCAACAGATTAAATGAAGTTGGTTTGAATATAAAATTCAAATTCAAACTCCATATGTGATTATTCAAATGCCATTCACTTCATTTGCCCTAAACAGTAGTGATAAGTTGTTCTAACATGCATGAAAATGGTACAGATGGATTCCTTGAATTTTTCTGATAATTTTTCATATATAATTTATTTAATTTGGAGTTACGGTTAATTTTCTATGATTTATTGAAGTTTTAGCTATTTTCTGGAATTTCCTGAATTATTTAAAATCCAGAAAAACAATTACTGCGTCAGCGTGACGTCACAGAGGCGTCAGCAGGGCTGACCAGGTCAAACCTGACGTGTGGGGGCCACACGTCAGTGACACTGGGGTTAACCCTGGGTCAAACCCGCACTGACCAGGGTTGACTTGGCTCTGGGCCCACTGTCAGCGGCTGGTGGGGTGGCTAATGGTGGGGATTAGCGCTAAATAAGCCGCCACGTCAGCCTCGCCGGGGTTCGGCCGGCGACGACCAAACCGCGCGGCGGTGCTTCGCCGGAATGGGCTACAGGCGGCGGAAAAGCGCGCGGAGACCACCGAGGCGTAGCCCGTGCTCTCCCGTATCCAAAGGAGCAGGAGGGTGGTGGCGGGGGCGCTGGAGCTCGTCGGAACGGAGCTCGCGGCGGCGCCGGGGTTCGGGTGGTAACGGGCGCGAGGACCTGGTGGGGTTTTGGACAAGCTGAGCTGCGCACGGGCTTCCTGTGAGCCCCACGAGCTCAAAGCCGTGCTCGGACGCGACCGAAACAAGCCATGGCCGCGACGGCAACATGGCCGGCGGCAGCGAGCTCCGGTCGTCGGCAAAGTGGCAGCTGCGGTGTGCAAACGAGAGAACGGAGAGGGGGAAACAGCACAGGAGCTCACAACGGGTGCAGTGGTGGCCTCGGCGAGCTCGGGGAGGCACCGGAGCCGACGAATTTGACGAAGATGGCCGGCGGTTCCGAGGTAGAAGACGACGGCGATGGCAGCGATGCGGCACGTCCGGGGCCTCGTGGCTCGTTGAGGAGGTAGAGGGAGGACCCGCGGAGCTCTGGGAGGCGTCGGGGAGCCGTGGGGTGGCCGGTAGCCACGGTGGCTCTCGTCGGTGGCGGCGGCTCCGTTCGGGGAGGAAAACAGAGGAGGGGGG
>NC_041391.1:258524285-258526806 GCF_002162155.2 Triticum dicoccoides
CAGCGAGGGAGGAAGAGGGGCGAGGGGACACGAGGCGTGAGGGGGAGGCTCGGGAACGCCTCGGTGGAAGCAGGAGGTGGCCGAGGCGGCATCGGCGCTCGCCACCGAGCTGCTTCGGTGCGAGGGGAGGAAGAAGACAAGGGGGAGGAGGTGGGCTAGGCCGGACAGGTGGGGGGGGAGCTGGGCCGGCTCTGGTGGCTGCGCGGGTAAGGCCAGGTAGGCTTGCTCTTTTTTTTTGTTCTGTTTGCTTATTTAATATCTTTTGCCATTGTTTTCAAATTCAAAATAATTTCATATAGTGCCAAAACATTCTGAAATATTTTATGTTACCTCTCTGGACTATTCCAAAAGTACATAAAACATTTCAAAGCATTTGAAAATATATTCATTATATATTATGAATATATCCCCAAATTCAAATAGATTATTGATTTAAATTCAGAGACCAAATAATTCCTTAAAAATATTCCAGAATTTTGGTTTGATATATAACTCTTGCCAAAATTCACAAAACTATTTTTAGGGCATTTTGGATTCACATAATGCAATTTAAAGGGTGCTTGCCCTTCTTTTAATTAGGGTTTTGAGACTTCTGAATTCCTCAGTTCAAATTTCATTTGAATTTAAACATGATGCAGCAACCAAGCTAGTCCAAGGCCAGGGTAAAGCTAGGGATGTGACACATACGTGTAGTGTTGCGCAGAGTGGACGGAGCGGTTGCCAGGGGCGGAGCAAAACGTACAGGAGTGGGCGCGAAGGGTGGCGCAGTGTGTGCTGGAGTGGGCGCAATGACTTGGTTGAATTCTTCGGTAGAAGGCAGGCGACGAGTAGGCGTATAAGATGCTGAGGACGAGACCAAAGTCAGTGGCGGAGCGATGGGTAGGAGCTCCATCCTGTTGGCAGCACAGCCATGAACTGAGTCCATGCGGGTAGCTACGAAGTCGTCCACCAGGTTGTCGAAGGCTGCCTCCAGGGCCCGGAGATACTCAATGACCATCTCAAAAGCCTCGTCTCGCTCTCCTCTGGGGCAGGAGTATGCGTAGTGACAGGTGTAAGGCACATGGCACGGAAGATAACGGTAACGACGAGTCTTCATCACGGGAAGGACATCCCTGAGACGAGCTATCGCCTCACGGGCTGCCATCTGCATAGCATGCCTCTCTGTAGGCATGGCTCTTCCCACGAACCGGAAGCGGCGTAACTCACCACGCCCTACCTGAACTGCACCGCAGCCTGGTGCATGGTCAGACTGTCGTTGACTCGATGCTGGCAGAGTGTGAAGACTGGGCGCACGGATGGCCCCATCGCGACCTGAACGATGAAGGAAAGAAGCTTGACGAACCCATCGGGCACGTTGGCGAAGGTCTGAGACTCGCAGCTGTTGTCGGCCATCTACAAAAGTAGGCAAAAATTCTGCATGGTCAGATCATAAATTTATGCTAACTGACAGAAAATGACTACAATAGCAAAAAATATAACCTAGCTCTATCATGCTAATAACCAATTAGCGATTGCACCTAGTGGCTTCCTACAGTCAGCCTGGCTCTGGTACCAAGCTTGTCACGACCGGTTTTCCAATAAAAATATTTATTGAGAAACCAATCTTTTGAGTCCAGTATGAGAGGAATCCTCCTCACTGGTAGAAAAATTCTTGATATAATAAGCCAGTAGCATAAAATATATTACATGGTCAAACTACGGTTGCTCAACCAAATTATTACAAGCACGCCAATAATTATACATAATGGCGGACATGACACAATGGTGTGGAGGCATACTACTGACTCGAGGATAGGGCGGTGGTGGAAAAACACAGCGGGGAGAGAAATACAAGACTCTAAGTCTGTCATCTCATCGAGCGTCGAGGTGAGGCTCGATGAATTTATTTGGTAGCAGAAGCGGATATATAACAGTGACCAAATCCAGGGTCGCACGAGACTGACTAGGACTCCTCTAGGTGTCGGACTTGCTATCAAACTCTTCATCCATGAGATCGCCTTCGTCAGCATCTGGCCAAATCAACAAGCCAGTGAGTACTTTGAAAGTACTCACAAGACAGTTCGGACGTAAGATATAACAAATGCATGCATGGATGCGTCACGAATAAATTCCCCAATGCACATTTAAAATCTAGCATAACAAGGTAAGTAAAAGGGAAACGGCGGTAGTCCGCCTGAAATCCCAACAGAACATAAATAACTACCGATCGGGTGTCTGAAGCGACGCCTCGAAAGGTGAACGAATAAATAAAAGGAAAATGATTCCACAGTCGGGTGTCTTAGCGACGCCACATAAAGGGCTTTAAAAGAAATACCACAGTCGGAAGTCGGGGAGACATCACAGAAAGGGTTTTAAAAGAAATGCCACAGTCGGACGTCGGAGCGACATCACATAAAGGGCTTTAAAAGAAATGCCACAGTCGGACGTCGGGGCGACATCACATAAAGGGGCTTTAAAAGAAATGCCACAGTCGGACGTTGGGGCGACATCACATAAAGGGCTTAAAAAGAAATGCCACAGT
>NC_041391.1:258527256-258623328 GCF_002162155.2 Triticum dicoccoides
GTCGGGGCGACATCACATAAAGGGCTTTAAAAGAAATGCCACAGTCGGACGTCGGGGCGACATCCCATAAAGGGCTTTAAAAGAAATGCCACAGTCGGACGTCGGGACGACATCACAGAAAGGGCTTTTAAAGAAATGCCACAGTCGGACGTCGGGGCGACATCACATAAAGGGCTTTAAAAGAAATGCCATAGTCGGACGTCTGAGCGACATCGCAGAAAGGGCTTTTATTCACAGGTAAATAATACTCATAATAAACATTTAATTCATAAGAATAAATGGGTTAGTCCATCCACAGGGATAATCATTTAACCGGAATTAGCACTCAAGCGAATCACCGGAGTCTCTGCCATCAAAACTGACATTTGATTAGGATAATATAATATCGATCTGGGACAGGGAATAGATGATTTGGAGGAATATAAGACTCTGCAGAGTTTGTACAAATTTTTTTTCCCACAGCCAACGGATTTCCGTAGTCACGAAGGACTAGTTCCGTTTACGGTATTTCGGAAGAAAACACAGCTAACCAGTACACACCCATCCTACCTCTCGATGCTAGGAATCACCCTAGACATCGTCCAAGAAAAACTTTTGAGACGGGGAGATCACAATCTCGAATAGCATGGTATCAAATTTATATACGCGCGCTCTAAGGGGTGCCCCCCTCTCGGTCCCAACCGGAAACACCCATGCCCCCTGACCGGATGACTGGCTTTAATCCAGGGCCATGGAACCATCATCACGGCCTCTCCTTTTGGTGTGTACCAGAAAAGCGGTTTGCAACTTACTAAACCATATTCCTTGCGGAAAACATGTGGTAGTACAGGGAAGGAAATGAGAGGAACTGGACCGATACGGTTTGACACTGAAGTCACATAGTCTGGCATAGGACTGGCATGCTACGACACTGCCATCTTACCCATCCTCATGCCAACACATGGCCATTCATACTCACATCCATCCACTTATGGATAATCGAACTCACTTACCTCATTATCGCATAAAATAACGTTCATCGATATGCTTCTCAACATGCCATGAAACTAACTAAATGCAAAACATGCCAAGACACTCATCATATCAAAAGTTCAAACATGCTTGCCTGGTTCAGAATAGTCGGAGCCTAGCTCGGTGAAGTTCGCGGCTCCGTCACGTCCTTAGGTATCTACGGTATAAAGAAAATATATGCGCTATCGTAAATACCAAGGAGTGCACAGAAAGTAATTCAAATATTTTTCAAATAAACATGATAAAAAACTAGACAAAATTTTAAAGAGAACAGAAAAAGAATCAATCAAAAATACTTTTCTGTTTAAAAGTTATAAGGGTTTTTGCCCAGGGACTCGTCTGTAATGAAACAGAAGATTTCCAGGGGCTAGCTTATAAAAACAGAAAACGCTTCGGCAGAAACTACGCCAGCCCAAAGGGAAAACGTACTTTGCCCGAAGGCGCTTCCAGAAAACGTTTCAACAGAGAGAGCAGAGAGGCTGACGGTGAGGTCCCACGCGTCAGGTTTGAATTTCAAAAAGGGGGTGGCGAAGCTCGTCGGCGCCCGAGAGCCGCGGTGGTCGCCGGCGGTGATCCACGGCGAGGCAAGGGGATCAGAGGGTACCTCTGTGCTCAGGGCGCCATTCCGCGTCGGTTGGCGGTGGTTGTGGTTGCCGGCGAGTACCACGTCGACGGCGAGCTTTGCTCCGGCGGACGGCGGCTTGGGTGGTCGAGGGGCTCGTCGGAGAGGGCTGCAGAGGTCAAATTGAAAAGGGGGTTAGGCTCCTGGTAGCTAGAGAGAGTAACAGACGGGGTTTGGGCGCCGGAGATGGCCTCACCGGAGCGAATCGTGGTGGAGGCCGAGGCGGATCGGGGCGGCCGGAGTTGGGGGAGGAGACCTCCTTAAGGTCCTCCTAGTGGCCTGGCGTGGCATTGGTGAGGAGTGGTGATGCTGCGTCACGAGGGTGAGCACGGGGGCCCTTTTTATAGGCGGCCCGAGGCGGTTGCCGTGAACGGGGATCTCCGGCGAGTGATTACGGCGGTGCCTTGGATGAGCAGGGGGATTAGGGGCTTGGGCATCACCGTTGAGGTCCACCGGTCCCATTTAGGCGCTAAACGGGCTGGGGTTTGGTGTTATGGGTGAGGTCGACGGAACGGGGGTGGCGCGGCCCGTCAGCGGCAGGGAGCACGTTCCGTGCTTGCCGGGCCACGGCGACGGTGCCACGGGCGTGCGCTGGCACGGCAGGGACACGCGGAGAGCCAAGGGGCTTTGGGCGGCGCTGAACGGCGTTTTGCCGTGGTGTGCCTTCTGTCGGCCGCCACGGGAGGTCCCGACGCCTCAAAAGACGCCGGCGAGGGCGGGCCAGCGCGCCACCAACGCCAGGAAGGCTCCACGCACGCGTGTGAAGCTCCGGACAGGAGGGAGGGGCTACGAGGAACGTGCCAAGTGCACTGTGAACGCGTGAGTGAAACTGACGAACGCAAGATGACACTGAAACTGAATTTTCTGAATTTTGAACAGCAACAGTGCATGCAAGGTGTTCGACAGAATGAATTTGGCCTCTGGGGATTTTTCCTTGAGCTGAAACTTGGTGGAGTGGCTTCTCATTGCTCAAATAGGTTGCCTGAATTTTGGTGGAATTTTTGGAGCAGTGTAGATATGAATTTCATCAAATTTGGCAAATCTGGTCCAAACTTGCAGAGACTGAATTTTGAAAAATTTGAAAAGAGGAGGAGTGGATCAAGATGGTTCTGAGTTGTGGGTACAAAGGACTAACCAGGAGGGTTGGTTTGAGGTCAAAACTCAAATGAAAAAGGGTACCTGCTTTGAAAATCACTTAGGCTCAAAATAATTTTCAGAAATTATTTGAGAGGAAAAATAATTAGAATAAAATCCAAAACTTGTTTGGATTAGTTTGGACAGAGAACTTAGGTTGATCACAAGGTGTAGGGGAGGTTTTGGAGGGGTTTTACCACATGGGAACAATGCAAAGTCAAGGGTGGTTCCAAGATATGAAAATCCCCAAATTTTCATAGAGTTTCATTTTAAAAGAAAAAGGATTAAACTCCCAAAAATGAATTTTAGAGGGAACCAACAGAGAAGAAGTTTCAAAAGATCAAACACCAAAGTTTGAAAAAGATAAAATCCTTGCCAAAGCAAAGGAAGTTTTTAAGAGAAAGGTTTTTCTGACAAAGAAAATTTAACAGGCCTCTTTTCAAAAACCACAAAGTTTTTGATAAAAACCAAATTAAAATTTTGGAGTGTCACAGTTTTTGAGACAGAAGCAAGGTGTCAACTGGGCTGTGCGGGGCACTCTCGCCTGTCTAGACTACTTTTTCTTTTATGATTACCACAGACAAGCCTAGTAGTTTTTTTTTCTTTCTGAAAATGGCTAGCCCATTTTTTTGTGATTTGTCAAGTAAGTCGCTTTGTCAGGCCGGTTGGGCTACAAATCTTTCTAGACGAGGAGAGCGTCATTCCGCTGGCCGAGAAAATGGCCTATCAGTAATGAGAAATGGGATATACATTTTTAAAACACATCAAACCAGCAATTAGTTTCAAATTTCTTTTTTCATTTCGAGATTTTAAATTGCATTGATTTTTATGTGTGGACAATTTGTTGGATTTAATATTGATATACATTTGTTTTTAAAATTTGTTTGAATGTGACTCGAAATTTCGGGATTAAAAACAGTTCGGACTGCACCGAAATATGCAAAATTTCGTATAATTTTTTAACCGTGGCCAGAATATGCGGTGTAATGCTAGCAAAAAGAATGTGGGCTCCAAAAAAACCTTAAGAATTAGCAAATTGGCTGTAAATTATTAGAAATAATGGCAGATGGGTTGTATGCTATTTTTCATAGATTTGAGGCTTTCCTAAAAAAAGGTTGACGCACAAGCAATGACTATTGGATGTCCATCCAACGGCGGTCGTGCTTCTTCAATCTCTGCTCTTCCTTCTCCAGCCACTCAAACACGCGCCGGCGGGACTGCCTACTCCCTCCTCCCGTGGTCGGCTATGCTGTCGCGCAGGCCTCACCGCCCCACCGTACTCCCATCGCTGGCCTAGCCATTCATCTACTCACCCACACCTGTTGTTATTCTCCGGCGACGACAGACGAACCAGTAAACCCTCATATAGTCGTACTCCCCTCCGCGTGGGAAACAACTGCTGAGTCTTCCCTGGCTCCGTGTCGTTCCCTTCCTAGGCCTCACCGTCGTCCACTGCCCTGGTGCTCTCAGCGCGGCGTGGTCAACGTGGTCAATGATCGACATGCATCTGAAGTGGACTGTATGTAGAGAGGCTATCAGCTGGGTCCACGGCCGCACACAAGGAAACGCCTCCTTATTATGCACAAAAGAATGATTCCTCCACCTAACATCTGGGATCCACCAAAAGGGCCTATGTATTTCGCGAAAAAAACATTACCGCCGCTGATAGCTTGGACCCACCAGCCATATCTTCGCATGCAAGGAAGTGCCTCCTTATTACGCACAAAACAACGAATACTCCCCTTGCTAGCTGGGACCCAGTGTAGTGGGAGGCTGACTTGTGGGCCTACTAAGTTGACGGGGACGGAGGGCTTTGTCAACTTAGTCAATATAAACGATTCTAGCTCAAGTGACCGGACGATGTCCATCCAACGGCCGTAGTGCTTCTTCAACATCTAGTCTTCTTGCTCCAGCCGCCCAAAGCAGCGCCGGTCGTGCCGTCTGCTCCTACCTCCCATGGCCGGTTGTGCTGCCGTGGAGGTCTCACCACCCCTACTACTTCCACCGCTGGCCAGGGCATCCCTCCACTAACCCACACCCCTTTTATTCTGCGGCGACGGCAGCCTCACAGTGCAGCCGAACCAGTGAACCCTCGTACTCCTCTCCGCGTGGGCATCCACTACCGTGTCTTCCCCGGCTCCATGTCATCCCCTTCCTAGGCCTCACCGTCATCCAATGCCGTGGTGCTCTTGGCGTGGCGTGGTCTATGTGGTCAACGACCGACTTCCATCGGAAGAGTACTGTACATGGAGAGGTTGACAGCTGGTTCCACGACAGCTGCAAAGAAGTGCCTCCTTATTATGCACAAAACAATTATTCCTCCTCCTGACAGCAGGGACCCACCGGACGGGCCACCGTATTTCTGAAAAAACCCTCTCCCCCCTTACTACTGGGACCCACCAGCTACATCTTCGCACGCAAGTAAGTGCGTCTGGGCAAAAAAAAGATTCACCCCCCTGACTGCTGGGACCCATGAGGTACATCTTTGCATGCAAGCAAGTCCCTGACAGTCGGGACCTACCTAGTCAAAGCGTACGTAGCATTGTCATTCTAGTCGTGAACGTGTATGTAGTCGATGTGGATACACGCACATGCCATAGTAGAGGCGTGCACGGAGCATGTACACGTATGTACAGCGGCCAGGGTGCAAGAAAGAAAATACGGCCATGTACCTACAAACGGGCAAGGTCACGAATGCCTTCTCGCGCATACGTACGGCCAAGGCTCGTGTACATGGCTTGGTCAGAACGGAGAAACTGCGTCATCGTCGTGTTCATGGGGAGCCAATCGGCTGGGTCGGAACGGAATGTGTCGTCGTGTTCATCTGGAGGGCCTGGACGGAACAGCCGATGGAAACGAGGCCTGGCGTACCGCAGAACGGAGGAAATGGTCTTGTGTTCGACCGGCCACGGTCGAAAGGGGATCATGTTCATCGGGAGGGGTCTGGCATACGGAGGAAACAGACTTCTGTTGGACCTCCTATAGTGGAAACGGGGTCTTGTTGATCGGGAGGGGTGTGGCGTACCACAAAACAAAGGAAACAGACTTGTGTTGGATTGCTACAGTCGAAATGGGGGTCCTGTTCATCGGGAGGGGTGTGGCGTACCGCAAAACGGGTCTCCACGGGATACTGTTAAGCTCCACCGTCGACCTCCACCAGCCTCCATGGGCTACTGTTCATCCACCCTCAACCTTCTCCAGCCTCCACATGCGACTGTTCATCCACGGGCTCCTGTTCATCTAATCTCCACCACGCACTCCTCCACCGGCTACTGTTCAACCATCCCTCTCCACGGGGTCCTGTTCGACCACCCCTCCACGATCTACTGTTCATCCAGCCCACCACCAGCTACTATTCAACCAGCCCTCCACGGGGTCGTCCTGTTCATCTAGCTCTCCACGGGGTCACTCGGCCCCCGACCACCCACCATAACCGGGAACTCCCCGAAATTTTCCTCGCCCTTGCTTCTACCACGGTTTTTTTCATCATGGACGGCCCAAAGAATGTCATGCAGCTGCATCTCCGACCCACCCAGGACGAAAAGACCATTTTCTGTCATGATTTTTTGTCATAGAAGTAGGAGCCCATCACATCTATGATGATGTCGGGTTTTGTCACAATTATCGTCATAGAAGTGTCATAAGTATGACAGAATTTTTTTTTCGTTTGGCCCAAAATGTCACAGATGTGTCTTTTTTTGTAGTGCTTACTTGTCCACGACGACCCACTACCTACTCTTTAGGGCCCTCAGGGCGGGTTCGCGATAGTTGTCGGACTCCTTCATCCTCCGGGATAGGCAAGGGAGACCGCCCGGCATGCTAGAGCCTGGCGCATGGCCTCCCGTGGCAATTTCGGCGGTGGCAGCCTCGGATTGAGCATCTTCCCCGCCGCTAGAAGGAATGAAGACAGATTCCTGGGGGAACGTGTCTCTAGGGGATCCTCTACGACCGTCGCAGGAGCACGCACCTCAGGACCGGCGGGCACCGGATCACCGGCACAGGGTTTTCGCGAGGCCCTGCGTGGCCCGCGGAACGCAGCCCCCACTCGTCGAAGAGGGGCATCTTCTCAACAAAGGCCCTCCTGCTTCGGTAGGTATACAAAGGACACCCTTCTATAGGAAGCGCGGCGGGCACCTCGCCAGTAAATAGGAGGAGCACCCCGCGCAGTGTGCTGGGGGGAAGGGAAGGCACCTGGAGCCTCATGATGTCCCCTCGGCCAGTGAAGGCCCACATTGGGCGAGCATGGCGCCGGAGTGGAGCAATGCACCGTCGAATGAATTGGCTCACTACCATCGCCATCGTCACCCCCCCTCCTTCAACTTGGCCAGCCTGCTGAAGACTCAAACAAGCCGCGGGTCAGCGAGCTCTGCGTGCTCCCAGCCGGAGCTTGGTTCCTGAAAGGATCGAGAAGAGGGGTCTAGAGAGGGGTGATCAGAACCTCAACAACTAAATGTGGCCGTTTTTAGTTTCTTTAAGTTAAGGTAGAGATTTAACACAAGTTTAAACATTCACAATACATTTCAAGCAAGCATGCCATGAGTATATGAGCAGCAGAAAGTAGAGCAAGCAAGTTACAAGAATGTAAAGGGATGGGATTGGAGTTTGCAAACAAAATTGAAGACAAGGAGATTTTTGGCGTGAATCAGATAGGTTGTGCTATTGTATATCCATGTTGATGAAGACTTCAACCCATGAAGGGTAACGGTTTCACAAGTCCACGAAGGGCTCCACCCACGAAGGGTCCACGAAGAAGCAACCTTCTCTATCCCACCATGGCCATCGCCCACCAAGGACTTGCCTCACTCGGGTAGATCTTCATGAAGTCGGCGATCTCCTTGCCCTTACAAACTTCTTGGTTCAACTCCAGAACATGTCGGAGGCTCCCAAGCGACACCTAACCAATCTAGGAGACAGCACTCTCCAAAAGGTAATAGACGGTGAGTTGATGATAAACTCCTTGATCTTGTGCTTCAAATGATAGTCTCCCCAAAACTCAACTCTCTCACACAGATTTGTCTATGGTGAAAAGATGATTTGAGTGGAAAGCAACTTGGGGAAGGCTAGAGATCAATATTCTTGTGGTAGGATTGGAATGTCTTGGTCTCAACACATGATATGTGGTTCTCTCTCAGAAAATGACTAGTGGAAGTGTAGGCATATTCTGATGGCTTTTCCACAAATTAAGATGGGGATGGAGGGGTATATATAGCCTCCACCCAAAATCCAACCGTTACACACATTTCACCCAACCCGGTTAGAATAAATAGATGAACTAGGTGAGACCGATTCAGTTCAAAATGTGAACGTTTGGAATATCGGTGGGACCGGCTGGAATAACTAGGTGTGACCGATGTGCTAGGGCTAGGGCCAACATCAACTCGGTATGACCGATTACTTCATCTCGGTGATACCTAAGTGGAGTAACAGGCAACACAGAAAATGTCATGCAATCTTGGTGTGAATGATTTCACTAACTCGGTGGGACCAAAAGAGGGAAACATGTCATATTGAGAATGCAAGGCCATCGTCTCGGTGAGACCGAGATACTCATTGATGTGACCGAACTGTTTAGGGTTTTGGCTGTGGCTATGTCAACTAAACTCGGTGGCGCCGGATGGAACATTTTGGAAGGGCCGAGTTTTACTTTGGGTTTTGGACCTATTTAGAGTGGGAAAGTGGTTGAGGGTTTTGTAGCAATATCACTAAGCACTTGAGCAAGTAGGCCATTAAGCAACACCTCATCCCCTTTTAATTGACTTTTCGTATGGACTCAATGTGATCTTGGATCACTAAAATAGTAATGAAGAGTCTTGAGCCATAGCCAATTTTTGTCCTTAGCATTTTGAAGGGGTTCCACATCCTATTGTCCTTACCATGCCACTGTTGAACTCATTTGAAAACATACTAGATAAAATTATTAGTCCAACAAGAGAAATGTTGACATTAATTACCAAAATCACGCAGGGAGCACTTGTGCTTTGAATCTCCCCCTTTTTGGTTATTTATGAAAACAAACATCAAAGCATTAGTTTAAGGATACTCACGATGACAAGTAAAGCTTTGGAAAGACATGTAACATGCATAGGTTCCCCTTACATGTATGCAGTCATGTGAATAAAGATATAAGAACAAATGAATGCATAAGCATGATAGAGCAAGCAATGAGTTACATGTATCTTGGCTATATACATCAGCGAAAATGTTGTAGATAAAAGGAAGTATACCTTCATGTTCATGAATCCTTCTTGCAAACAACATGTACATAAGCAAGAGGTCATCATGCTCATGTGTGTGATGCAGATACTTACCTTGTGGTCTTGAGCTGGCTTTGGAAGGGGTAGACTTGAGAAAACAGTGTTAGATAACACAAGGACACTCAATGCAAAGCAATTACAGGAAACCACAAGAGAACCAAGACTAGGATGACATGTAAGAGGTGAGTACTAAATACTCATTTAGGTATAGACATGTCCCCCAAAGATTTAAGGGTATGCAAGGAATTCCAAGATTTTTCTCCCATTTAGATAGCATAAATACTTTCTCCCCATGAATCTGATATTGGATAAAGCGATAAGGTAGGGTGAGATAAAATCAGAGTTGACTACAGATTAAAGCAAGTAATATTTGTAGTCTGGAAATTAGTCAAACTAATTAATCATACTAACATGTCTTTCCCCTCTTAAAGACATGTGACTTCTCCTCTTGTTAATGTGCATCTTTTTGAAGAGGCTTTGATGATCTCTCTCTAATAAGCTTTGACTCTCTGATAAGCTTTGATGTTCTCTCTCTCCCCCTTTGACATCAATTTCCAAGAAGGGCACTTCAGGAATTTGAGGCAAAAAGGTTTGGTCCTTGAGAGACATGATAAAGCAGTGTGTAGCTTGAGATGTGGGTAGAGGATAAGAATCATTGAGTGGAGCTAGAGAAGATGTGCAGAATGCAATGGCAAAAAGTTTTCTCAGCAATGAAATCGGTGACACCGAGTTGTTTTCATCGGCAGCTCCGAAATATCAGTGCAACTGAGAGTGTTCATATCGGTCAGACGGAGTTAGTCCTCTTCGGTTGAACCAATGAACTATGTACAAGGAATCCTTGTGCTTCAGTCTAGACGATAGGCTGGAATCGGTCTGTCCGAGTTTAATACAGAGGAAAAGTTTTGTCAACTCAGCTCACTTGGCAAACAAAATTTCACAAATATTTGCAGGGAATTAACTAAAGGATTTGCAATGAATTAAGTATAGAAGTTACACAGAAAAATATACAAAAGAAAAGAGATCTAGATGATGTTTTTTATAAGGGGAACAAGATAGCAAGAAATATATGCAAGAACACAAAGTAACTGAACAGAGAAACACTAGAGAACTCCATCTAAATATGGTCGGCGACAAGGTCACCTATGTTAGAGAATATTGACTTAGGATTCAAGTGAGATCACTTGATCAAAGGTCATACTCATTGTTTAAGCTCAAAATGGGGTTACCATTTTTCGTTCAAGCATTTTGATGTATTCACATCTTGTTGAGTTGATTTGACTCATGACTTGGAGCAAAGCTTCTCTAAGATGGAATGACATACCTTGAGTTGTGGTGTTGATCATGTAGTTGAACTTGTGTTGGATGCTCAAGGTTGATGTTGTTCATCAAGAGTTGGAAGCACCACTTGAAGTTGAAGTTCATCTTCCTACATGTGTTTGTTTTTCAAGGAAGAGCACTTGTTTATCCAAAATTATAATCATGAAACTTGATATTAAATGAAACTTGATATGTTGAAATGGTCAAAGGATATGTTGAGTGTATTCATGCTTCCTCGTAATCAACAACCATATCATAGGAACTTGGTGATGTAGTGATTGCTCAATATGTGAGTGGCTTGCAATCTCATCAATTTGAGTTCATCCATGTACCTGCAAGGGTTAGATAACATGAAAGGGTACAAGTATAGATCCAAGATATATGATGATCATCCTAAGAGAAGTATAAAGGAATAGTCATAAAAGGCACATGCCTTGCATGTATCCAAATGGAGTTTCTACTCCGAGTTTGAGGCATCAATGATGTTCAATTCACCTCTCAAACAGCAAAATACTTTCTCATCAAGCGGTTTGGTGAATATATCCGCCAATTACTTGTCGGTACGAACATGCTTGAGATTGATGTCTCCTATAGCAACATGATCATTAATGAAATGATGACGAACTTCAATATACCTAGTTCGAGAATGTTGCATGGGATTGTGATAAATCTTAATAGCACTCTCATTGTCACAAAGAAACGGAAGATGTTTCACATGTATCCCATAACCTTTAAGAGTTTGGGTCATCCAAAGTAATTAAGCACATAATGATCCGGAGGCAATGTATTCCGCTTCGGCGGTAGATAAGGAATTGACAAGTAGCCGAAGTGTACTTCCTGTCAACCTTGTCACCGTCATAGTCCGAATTGGCGTAACCAACAAGATCCAAAGATGACCTCTTAGGATACCAAATGCCAAAGTTTGGTGTATGATATAGGTATCTCACTATCCTTTTCACAACCTTAAGATGACACTCTTTGGGGGGCGCTTGATATCGTGCACACATGGACACACTTAGCATAATATCGGGGCGGGGGGCACATAGGTACAATAATGAACCAATCATGGAATGGTAAACGTTCTGTTCAACCGGTTTCCATCCTTAGTCAAGTCAAGATGTCCACTAGTAGGCACGGGTGTTTACATACCTTTGCTTTCTTGCATATTGAACTTCTTGAAAAGATCCTTGGTATACTTTGTTTGACAAACAAATCAAATTCTTTCTTGGTTTGCAAATCAAGAAAACAAAGGTACCTTCCTTTGTTTTCTTGATTTGGAAACCAAGAAAGAATTTGATTTCACTCATCAAACACATCTCAAACTTTTCTGACATTAGCCTTCCAAAGTTTTCACTAAAATGGGGGTTAGTAGATCCAAATATGATAGCATCAACATAGATTTGGCACACAAATAATTCTCCATTAACCCTTTTAGTAAAAAGCGTAGAATCAATCTTCCCAATTTCAAAGCCTTTTGCAATAAGGAACTTAGTCAAACATTTATACCATGCTCTAAGAGATTGTTTAAGACCATAAAGAGCTTTGTGAAGTTTGTAAACATGATTAGGTTTCTTAGGCTTTACAAAGCCGGGAGGTTGTTTGACATACACTTCCTCCTCAATTTCACCATTAAGAAAAGAACTTTTAATATCCATTTGGTATAAATTAATATCCTGATGATTGGCATAAGCAATAAGATGCGTATGGACTCAAGTCTAGCAACTGGGGCATATGTCTCACCATAGTCCATACCTTCAACTTTAGTGTAGCCTTAAGCAACAAGACGTGCCTTGTTGCATACAACTTGTCCATATTCATCTTGCTTATTATGAAACACCCACTTGGCAACAATGATGTTGTGGTTGTCGTCGGGATTTTCATCCAATGTCTACACTTGGTTTCTCTCGAAGTTGTGTAGCTCTTCATGCATAGTGTTTATCCAATTCGGATCGTCTAGAGCTTCTTCAACATTCATATGTTCAATGCTAGAGATGAATGAGTAATGTTCACAAAAGTTAGCTAAATGGGTTTTAGAGCGAGTAATTCTTCCGGTTTGAATACCATCGAAGATTTGTTCAACAGGATGATCTCTTGAGACACTTGCCCTAACTTGTGAGAGCTTTTGTTTGGGTTGGGGTGGAACGTACTTATCATCTTGTTCTTCTTCTTCTCCTTCATTGTTATTGGCATTGTCATTTGCTTATGGAGGTGGAGAAGGAGGTCGAGGTGGATCATCTTGTTGTACTTCCTCATTTCCTTCATCTTGACGTGTTCGACTTGTGAACGCCTCCATATAAATTCATGGTTCACCTTGACGTGAGGTTGATGCTTCTAGTTGAATGTACGAAGTACTATCCTTCACCACTATTGGGTGAATCTGCCCAATAGACAAGTGTTGAATTGCTTCTGGAGGATCTTTGTCTCCTACATCAATTGGCAATTGATCTACTTGCGAGCCATTAGATTCATCAAACTTCACATCTACCGTCTCTTCAACCTTTATCGTGAAATTGTTGTAGACACGGTAAGTGTGAGAGTATGAGCCATAACCGAGTAGGAATCCATCGTAAGATTTAGGGGAAAATTTTGAATGCTGATGCTTATCAAGAATGTAGCTATTTGAGACAAATACTCGAAAGTATCCAACTTGGAGTTTCTTACCGGTGAGAAGATCGTATGCCGTCTTGCCAAGAAGCTTATGAAGATATAGTCAATTCGTAGCATGACAAGCTGTCTCAACCACTTCTGCCCAAAAGTGTCTTGGTGTCTTGTACTCATCAAGCATCATTCTCGTCATCTCAATAAGGGTCAGGTTCTTCCTCTCAACAACTCCATTTTTTGAGGTGTGTACGTAGCCGAGAACTCATGTGAAATCCCTTCTTCATCAAGAAAGGTGTCCACATTGGCATTCTTGAACTCCGTTCCATTGTCGCTCCAAACTTTCTTGATCTTCACTTCAAATTGATTTTGGGCCTTCCTAGCAAAGTTCTTGAAGTTCTTTTGGACCTGCGATTTATCATCAAGAAAGAACACCCACGTAAATCTGAACAAATCATCAACAATGACTAAATCGAACGAGTTACCACCAAGACTCTTGTAGGCATTTGGACCAAAAAGATCCATGTGGATTAGCTCGAGCGGTCTTCTCGTGGTCATGATGTTCTTCACGGGATGACTTCCTCCTACTTATTTTCCTGCCTGAAAAGTGCTACAAAGTCTATCCTTGTCAAATATTACATCTTTAACACCAAGGATGTGATCATCTTTAATAAGCTTATTAAGATTTCGCATGTCCACATGACCTAACCTCCTATGACATAACCAACCTTTAGAAGATTTAGCAATTAAACAAGTCTGAGGTTTGAGATCTCTTAGTGAAATCAACAATGTATAGATCACCTCTATGAATACCGGTAAAGACTATTTTCTGATTATCTCTTCGAAACACTTGGCAATCTACTTCAGTAAATAGAACATTGAAATCAAAGTTGACTAGTCTAGATACGGAAAGTAAATTCTAGCCAAGAGATTCAACGAGCATAACATTTTGGATACATCTGTCATGAGAGATGGCCACCTTACCGAGGCAAACTACTTTACCCTTTGAGTTGTCACCAAAACAGACATGCTTTCGAGGACAATCATTTTTAGCAAGCTCACGGAACATATATTTATCTCCGGTCATATGATCGGTACATCCACTATCAAGAACCCATTCCTTTCCTCTTTCCATGTATCCACGAAGGTTAGCCATCAGACCAAAGTGTCTCATCGACTCATCAAGATCAAAGTCACTATCATCATCCTCATCATAGTATCCATGTTCAACATCATCATAAGAATGATCATCACCTAGAGAAGGTGATTCATTAGATGTATGACAATAACAATATGCATCTTTACGTATTCTAATGACTTGTGAGATAATGCTACTAATGACTCCAACATCTCCTTTGGCACACATGAAGTCATGAAGTTCAAATAGGCAATCATCAAATTTAGGATCACTAAGATTCATTTTATGAAATGCAATAGACATTTGAAGAATCTCATCTAGGTTTTTCAAGGAATAGTTTGGAAAAAGCTCCTCGAGATATCTCCATATAGTATAAGCACATTCAAATGTAGGCAAGCACGTAAGCAAGTTTCTAGGAAATCCTCTTATGCTAATTGATAGTTCTAAGGTTTAGGGTCATGTCATGATATTCATCGGGGGTAGGATGCAAGGGATTAATAGGAGCCTCACTAGGACTAGTAATGTACTTGTTCAAATTATATTGATTGGAAATCTCAAGCATCTCATTTTTCCAAGCATTATAGAACTCCCCGTCGAGCATAGGCACTCTACGTCTAATACTCCCATCGTAGGCACATCCGTCTTCCTCCAATGGTGATTAAACAAAAGTAATGGAGACCAAAACACTAATACCAATTGAAAGGATTGATAAGATGGGTCTATAGGGGGGCGATTAGACCCTCAACAAGTAAAAGTGGCAGATTTTAATTTCTTCAAGTTAAGTAGAGATTTAACACAAGTTTAAACATTCACAATACATTTCAAGCAAGCAAGTCATGAGTATATGAGCAGCGGAAAGTAGAGCATGCAAGTTGCAAGAAAGTAAAGGGATGGATTGGAGTTTGCAAACACAATTGAAGACATGGAGATTTTTGGCGTGGTTCCGATAGGTGGTGCTATCGTACATCCACATTGATGGAGACTTCAACCCATGAATGGTGACGGTTGCGCGCGTCCATGGAGGGTTCCACCCATGAAGGGTCCACGAAGAAGCAACCTTGTCAATGCCACCATGGCCATCGCCCACGAAGGACTTGCCTCACTCTGGTAGATCTTCACGAAGTAGGCAATATCCTTGCCCTTACAAACTTCTTGGTTCAACTCCACAACATGTAGGAGGCTCCCAAACGACACCTAACCAATATAGGACACAACACTCTCCAAAAGGTAATAGACGCTGTGTTGATGATGAACTCCTTGCTCTTGTGCTTCAAATGATAGTCTCCCGAACACTCAACTCTCTCTCACAGATTTGGCTATGGTGGAAAGATGATTTGAGTGGAAAGAAACTTGGGGAAGGCTAGAGATCAAGATTCTTGTGGTAGGATTGGAACGTCTTGGTCTTAACACATGAGTAGGTGGTTTTCTCTCGGAAAATGAGTAGTGGAAGTGTAGGCACGTTCTGATGGCTTTCTCACAAATGGAGATGGGGGTGGAGGGGTATATATAGCCTCCACAGAAAATCCAACCGTTACACACATTTGACCCAACTCGGTCAGACCGAATAGATAAACTCGCTGAGACCGATTTAGTTAAAAATGTGAACGTTAGGACTATCAGTGGGACTGACTGGAATGACTCGGTGTGACCAATGTGCTAGTACTGGGGAAAACATCAACTTGGTATGACCGATTACTTCATCTCGGTGAGACCGAAGTGGAGTAACATACAACACAGAAAATGACAAACAATCTCGGTGTTACCGAATTTACTAACTCGGTGGGACTGAAAGAGTGAAACATGCATAGTGAGAATGCAAGGCCATCTCAGTGAGACTGACACCCGTATGGGTGTGACTGAACTGTCTAGGGTTTTGGCAATGGCTATGTCAAATGAACTTGGTGGCGCCGGATGGAACATTTCGGTGGGGCCGAGTTTGACTTTGGGTTTTGGACATTTTTGCAGTGGGAAAGTGGTTGAGTGTTTTGGAGCAATATCACTAAGCACTTGAGCAAGTAGACCATTAAGCAACACCTCATCCCTTTTAATAGTATTGGCTTTTCCTGACTCAATGTAATCTTGGATCACTAAAATAGAAATGAAGAGTCTTGAGCCTTAGCCAATTTTGTCCTTAGCCCTTTGAAAGGGTTCAACATCCTCTTGTCCTTACCATGCCAGTGTTGAACTCATATGAAAACATACTAGATAAAAGTATTAGTCCAACAAGAGATATGTTGACATTAATTACCAAAATCACCTAGGGAGCACTTGTGCTTTTAGTTCCGCCGGCGCCGATGGAATCAGGAGCAAAGAACTATATGTGTCGGCGTTGACGTACACCCATTGCTTTCGGAACCGCTCGTGTCAGGGCGGAGCGCGATCTCGATGCTGGAGCCCGTGGCCTCACCCACAGCACGGAGCGACAAGCACCACGAGCATCGCCCATCAGCAACCATCTGAAGGGAGAAGAACTGGCGGAGCAGAGCCACAGACAGGGCGACTCCCGCGAAGGCTTCACCCAAGAACACGATGGCGGAAAGAAGAATAATGGACCCGAGGTCAAGGTGCAGCACATGGATTTGGTAATGCGTCGGCATGGTGTTGTGGAAATCCGAGAATGGCGGCAGCAGACTAGAGAAGATGGTGTGAAGATCGAGAGGGATGTTGGTGGCCTCCAGGTCAGCAAAGGTCCGGGAGGCTGGTCAGATCTTCCTCGCCTTCCACTCATTATAATCGGCGGCGATAGTGAGCGGGACCTTATCCAGGTCCTGTTGGTTGACCACGATGGACCGGCCTAATGCAGGTTTTGTCCCCAAGGGCTCCGCCGCCGCCAGGGACTTGCCCTTCTTCTTCCTGGGGGCCACGGCGACGAGGTGGAGTTGAGCCAGCGCGGATTATGGCGTAGAGGGAGCAAGTCCACAAGAAGGAGAAGGAGCAGAGGGCAAACATGTGGCAAGGCAACGGTGATTCTGCAGGCACACGCCAGCCTTTTACCAACTGGGAGTAGTAGCCAAGATGGCGCAGGGAAGCAATGACGCCCACGTCCTGTCAACAGCCACGCATTAAAACCTGGCCCGCAAGTGGTTAAGGCCTCGCGGCGCTTTGCACTTGCCCCTTGGCTTCGCCTCGAAGCCAAGCCCGAGTGTGCCATCGGTCCGGGGGCTATTGTCGGCGTTCTGGGAACCAGGGTACCCAGACTTACCTGTCTGCGGCCCACGGCATGGCTCCTTCGACTGCCTGGTACGACCTACCTCCAAGACCATCAATGCAAGACCCTCGCGAGGGGCCAAGCCTCGTGAGGCGGACAACACCAAGACCTCCGGAGGAGCGGCCTCTCCAGGCTGCCTCTGAAGGAGCGGAGATTTCTATGAAGGCACCTAGCCTCACAAGGCTACGATGATGGAAGCCATGACGACCAAGGCCTGACGGGTGCCAGCGGGCGCAGAGGAGGCAGTTTCCTATTGGGTGCTAAGGAAGCAAGGACAGGCAAAGGTTCCCGAGGAATCTGCCAAAGGATTCCATTAACAAGACAACAGGCACGGTAGAGTGCATGTCATCGCCAAGCCCACCGCTGCGTCATGACCAGAAGCTTTGCCGGTGAAGACCACCTTTTGTCAGGATAAGATGTACTACTTGTCCCCTTTCAAATTGTTTGTTGTGGGATCCCTTTCCGCCTACAATTCGAGGGAAGAGGACCAAGGCCACTATAAGTATAGACTAGCCACCACTTTAGAACGGGTCGACTCATTCCCACCCTCGAGCCTTCGTGAGGTAGGTCAACCACTGTATCAGTTCATCTTCAAACCTCCTTGTGAGGCCAATCCACCACAAAGCTGGAGTAGGGTATTACACTGCAAGGTTGCCCGAACCTGGGTAAACTATCGTGTTCATGTTCTTCCCAGTTCTCGCAAATCTAACGAGGCTAGGCTGTAGGACGACGAGTTGGTGAGCTCAAGAAGTTGAGTTCTTCGCACACGCCCGAGAGTTCGAACCTTCTTGGGTCTGCGGAGCCCTAAATCTGACCGAAATTAGGGTCTCAACCTATATATAAAGGGGAGCCTTGAGGTAGAAATACTAAGTTACAAGCTCCCGAGTACTAGGTTAACCAAGTCGCACCCTTGTAATCGAGATCTCAAGCAATAATCAATCAAGCAGGAAGTGGGCTATTACATCCACAATGAGGGGCCGAACAAGGGTAAATCTTGTGTTTCTCGATTTCGATCAACCCCGTTCGAGGTACTGCCTAGCTTCGATGGCCTCACGACTAAGTCCTTTTAGTGGACATCCTGAAGGAAATATGCCCTAGAGGCAATAATAAAGTTATTATTTATTTCCTTATTTCATGATAAATGTTTATTATTCATGCTAGAAATGTATAAACCGGAAACATAATACATGTGTGAATACATAGACAAACATAGTGTCACTAGTATGCCTCTACTTGACTAGCTCATTAATCAAAGATGGTTAAGTTTCCTAACCATAGACATGAGTTGCCATTTGATTAACGGGATCACATCATTAGGAGAATGATGTGATTGACTTGACCCATTATGTTAGCTTAGCACTTGATCATTTAGTATGTTGCTATTGCGTTCTTCATGACTTATACATGTTCCTATAACTATGAGATTATGCAACTCCCGTTTATCGGAGGAACACTTTGTGTGCTACCAAACGTCACAACGTAACTGGGTAATTATAAAGGTGCTCTACAGGTGTCACCTAAGGTACTTGTTGGGTTGGCCTATTTGGAGATTAGGATTTATAACACCGATTGCCGGAGAGGTATCTCTGGGCCCACTCGGTAATACACATCACAATAAGCCTTGCAAGCATTGTAACTGATGAGTTAGTTGCAGGAAGATGTATTAAGGAATGAGTAAATAGACTTGCCGGTAACAATATTGAACTAGGTATTGAGATACCGACGATCGAATCTCGGGCAATTAACATACCGATGACAAAGGGAACAACGTATGTTGTTATGCGGTTTGACCGATAAAGATCTTCATACAATATGTGGGAGACAATATGAGCATCGAGGTTCCGCTATTGGTTATTGACAGGAGACGTGTCTCGGTCATGTCTACATAGTTCTCGAACCCGTAGGGTCCGCACGCTTAAAGTTCGACGACGGTTATATTATGAGTTTATGTATTTTGATGTACCAAGGTAGTTTGGAGTCCCGGAGGAGATCAGGGACATGACGAGGAGTCTTGAAATGGTCGAGACGTAATGATCGATATATTGGACGACTATATTCGGACTTCTGAAAGGTTTCGAGTGATTCGGGTATTTTTTGGAGTACCGGGGAGTTACGGGAATACGGGGAGGAGTATTGGGCCTTGATGGGCCTTAGTGGGAAGGAGAGGCAGTAGCCAAGAGGTGGGGCGTGCCCCTCCCAAGCCGAGTCCAAATTGGACAAGGGGTTTGGGGCGCGGCCCCCCTCTCCCTTCCTTCTCCCCTCCCCTTCTTTCCCTCCTTCTCCTAGTTGGACTAGGAAATGAGGAAACCTACTCCTACTAGGAGTAGGAATCCTACCCCCCCTTGGGCGCGCCTCCTCCCCTTGGCAGGCCCCCTCCTCCACTCCTTTAGATACGGGGGAGGGGGACACCCCATAGACACAACAATTGATCATTGATCTCTTAGCCGTGTGCGGTGCCCCCCTCCACCATAGTCCTCCTCGATAATATCGTACAGTGCTTAGGTGAAGCCTTGCATCGGTAGAACATCATCATCGTCACCACACCGTCGTGCTGATGGAACTCTCCCTCGAAGCTTTGCTAGATCGAAGTTTGAGGGACATCATCAAGCTGAATGTGTGAAAGAACTCGGAGGTGTCGTGGTTTCGGTGCTTGATCGATCGGGCCATGAAGACGTACGACTACATCAACCGCATTGTGCTAACGCTTCCTCTTTCGGTCTACCAGGGTACGTGGACACACTCTCCCCTCTCGTTGCTATGCATCACCATGATTTTGCGTGTGCGTAGGAATTTTTTTGAAATTACTACGTTCCCCAACAGTGGCATCTGAGCCTGGTTTTATGTGTTGATGTTATATGCACGAGTAGAACACAAATGAGTTGTGGGCGATACAAGTCATATTTATTACCAGCATGTCATACTTTAGTTCGGCGGTATTGTTGGATGAAGCGGCCCAGCCGACATTACGCGTACCTACGCGAGACTGGTTCTACTGACGTGCTTTGCACACAGGTGTCTGGCGGGTGTTAGTTTCTCCAACTTTAGTTGAACCGAGTGTGGCTACGCCCGGTCCTTGAGAAGGTTAAAATAGCACTAACTTGACGAACTATCGTTGTCGTTTTGATGCGTAGGTAAGAACGGTTCTTGCTCAGCGTGTCCGGAATTGACCGAGGACGCAGGCCTAAGCTGCAATCGCCCGGATACTCAGGTAAATAGCTCAGAGTCCGGACGTTCTGTTTATCTGCTTTTCTACAGTTCGCCTCCTGACCCATTACTCTTCATCAGGAGTGGGTAGCGCGATCGAAGCTGATAAGGCGTCCGGCTCCCCTCCCAGAGACCGCACTGGAGCCCGTACTGGTCAGAATGTTGGATGTCGCGCCCGTAGAAGGGAGCGATGGGGAAAATAGAGGAGCTATTATTTCGCCCAAAGGGGTGTCTGAAGAGGGGGGGATCAACAACCCCTCCTTCCAGGGGGAGAAGAGGACCGCCTCCGAAGATCCGGAGGCCAAAGCCCCTAAACGGGGGAAGAGATCTTCACCGGGGGGTCCGGCGTCCGGGGAGAACCCGGACGCACAATCGTCTTTGAAGGATCAGCCCTCCAGTGAGCCGTGAGTAGGAAAAGGGGAGTTCATTAATAAGAAAATACCTCCATTTGTGCCTCTGTGGATAACCAAAGTTTTGCTTTACAGTTCGGATCTACGAATTTCTCAGATGAGTTCGTCTTCGGGGGATCTTTGCCCGGAGATGATGGAGAGTGAAACGCCTCCGACTGCTGCGTCGCCGGATAGGGCAGACGAGCCTGAAGTATCGTCACGGAGGGTGTCCCCGAGTCCGAAGGGGCGGGAGAGTTCGGCGCCCACTAGTATCCGGCCGGGAGAGCTGAAGAATCTGCTTGAGAGGGTGTCCATCTCAGAAGATCACCGCGCTTTGATGCGTATGGTGATTGGAAGGATTTCGTCCGCCGAGAGCGGATTGCATAATGCCGCCAGGAGCTTGCTGGCGGGATTTGAGGTATGTAAGAATGACACACCTTTTTTGACAGTTTTGCACATAAAAGTGCGCCCTGTATAGATAGTAGCCCCTGAGACTCGGTAGGTTGTCGAAAGCGACAGCGTGCCGAGGATCAAAATCTCAAGTAATGAATGTCGCCATTCCTATGCAGTTGGCGGATAGTTCGAGGGCTGGCTGGACTAGTGGAGTTGCTGAGTTAATGCGGCAACTTGATGTGGCGGATGCGGACATCGCACTTGTCAACCGGCGACTTGACGAGTCGCAAGGTAAATGAATTCTCCACAGTCGCTTATTTAAGGGGGTCAAAGCCCGCCTCTGATATTGTATATGATGTGATACAGACGGTGCTGCTGCTGTGGAGAGCCATCGGGCCGAACTTGCTCAAGCTAAGGAGCAAGCCCGAAGGACTGATGCGGCTGCCTCGAGGGCGGCCGAGGAGTTGAAAGCCGAAAAGGCTGCACACTGCCTAAGCAGGGAAAAGGTGGCCGAATTGGCCGTGAAATTAAAAGATGCTGCCGACCGCAATGAGGCTCTTGAAAAGGAGCGCTTATCGGAGCGGTAAGACCTGGGGAAGGCCACCGCCGAGGCGAAGGATACCCGTTATGCAATGCGGGCTATGAAGGAGGAACTGCGCCAGGCCGGAGATATTGTGGCTGGCAAGCCTTTTCTGTTGCGTCGCCGGTTTACGGATCAAAAGTATGCTCAACTTGGCCAGCTGTGGGGTCCAGAGGATCCATATATGGACTTAGCGGCAAGTGCGGCTGATGCCGTTGAGCACTTCCGGAGCCAGAAGGATCACAAGACGGAAGAGCTATTTTGGTCTCAATTCCATAGTCCGGATCGTGCACTTCCATTCATCGATCGGTTGGCCGAATGGGCCCAGCTAAATAGATTTTCCTGACTTGCCATGACTGACATCGTGGCTCATGTCTGGCCAGAGAGGCCCAAGGCGACGAGCTATTTCGGCTTGTTGCAGCAATTTCTTGGAGTGGTGCCGCATATCAAGGAGATGAAGCGGTCGGCCTGCATCGAAGGCGCGTGGATGGCTCTTGCCCGTGTGAAGACGCATTGGACGGAGATGGATGCCACCGCTATTGCCGCCCAGGGTTCGGACGAAAGCCGATTACCCGCCGAGCACTATTTTGGGGAAGTTATGCGTGGCGCTCGTGTGATAGAGTCGCAGTGCTCAAAAAATGTCACGTTCAAATGAATGATTTTAGCTTGTAAAATGATGATTATGCTATAACTGCTTTTTATACTTGTGCGTCCCAAGTAGTAAAATATCTCCTATGCGGCCGTTTACGTATACATTTGTATAACCTGAAAGATTGCAGTCTTCGGCTTCAGCCCCCACGCAAAAGGTGCGGGGATGTTCCCAAAAATAGCGCATTTTCACACTTAATCCGACGTCTCGGTCCTGTTAAGGAGGTGGTAGCGTAGCAAACGAGGCAATCCGGACTATAATGCTTTATCACTTTCACTTAGCCAGTGGAGTTCGAGGGTGGGGCTACGATATAGCCCCTTGGGGCACCGCGCTTCTCCGAGTTCGGGGTGCGTGTGTGCCTGACCGGGAAACGGTCCTTCGTCAAAGCGGGGAATTCTAAACATTCCGGTAGTCGATCGAGTGGTTGACCAGTCTCTCGCTATATCATGACAGTCAGTTTTCGGCTTTCTCTACTGAGGTGCTCGCCCAGCCGAACTGGGGCACAATCGCAGTAGTTCTCCCGGTGCCGCGTTAGCCGATGATACGGAATGTAAGGCAGCAAAACACAGGAGCCAGGCAAACCCAACATTTGACCAAATACATGACTTGGAGCTGATGCATATAATGCCTAACTCGAGACGCCGAACACTCCCTAAGGTGTTCGGTCTTTATAATAATGGGCAGAACAATGCCCTAAGCCCCTAGTGTCCAGGTACGGGCGTGGTCCTCTGACGCGGCCGATGCCAAAACGCCAGGCTCCGCTTTGGTTATAAGAAGAAACCAAGGGAGAATAACAACAAGAGACAGTAAAAAAGGTTTACGCAGGGTCTTAATCTGAAAAGAATCCTCGCGACGGGTCCCTACTGCACGACTGCGCCTGTGTCTCCGTTGTGCCGTTATCCTGGACGGGTGTGCACGTTGTTCATCTGTAAAAAGAGAGGAACTTAGTTTGAAAAGAATTCGTGCGAAAAAAGTATATGTGAAAGAAGAAATATAAATAAGTAAAGCGGGGTCTGTATGAACTCGCTGTTGTTTGTGCGCGCAACCCCTTGTTAAGGGATGTACGGCTAGGGAGCCCCTAGCCTACTTATACCGGAATCGTCTATCCGTGCCCGGGGTCTTTAAGTGACCCTCGCACTGAAATGTTGCCACGTGGACCAGGCATCTTGAGTGTAAGAGACGCGTAATGTGGTATGGCGTTGAAACGGACAAAAGCCTCTCGTCCCAAGAGTGCTTGATATCCACTTTTAAATGGGACGATATGAAAGATTAGTTTTTCGCGTCGAAAGTTGTTCGGTGATCCGAACACAACTTCTAGTAATAGGGAGCCTGTGCACTTGGCGTAAGGGCCTGGCATCACTCCTTTAAAGGAAGTGCGGCTGTGTCAAATTTTA
This sequence comes from Triticum dicoccoides, assembly GCF_002162155.2. Taxonomy (NCBI): domain Eukaryota; kingdom Viridiplantae; phylum Streptophyta; class Magnoliopsida; order Poales; family Poaceae; genus Triticum; species Triticum dicoccoides. The sequence goes on from NC_041391.1 coordinate 258,551,148, forward strand.
GTAAGGTCTATCCCCAACTTGCGGATTGTGTTTGGATACAGCAGGTTTAAGTCACTGCCTCCATCCATCAGGACTTGTGTAAATTTCAGTCCGTCGATTATAGGATCCAATATCAGGGCAGTCCATCCTGCATTTCGAACGCTTCTGGAATAATCCAGGTGGTCGAAAGTGATTGGTTTTGATGTCCAATCTCTATGTTCCGCTGGGTTGGTCCGTGCGAGACCCATTTTAATGGATGCCGCACTGTTTTTCCGTATTATCACATGAAGTGAATTTACTGCTTTGACCTCTTGTGGGAAAGTATTTTGTTTTCCGGTGCTCTGCTGGTGGGGTTTATCGTCTTCACTTGACGCGTCGAGCCCCTTGTGTTCGGCGTTTAGTCGGCCGAACTGTTTGAAAACCCAACAATCTCGATGGGTGTGGTTTGCAGGCCTTTCGGGGGTACTGTGGATTTGACATATCTGACCCAAAATCTTGTTTAAGTTGGATAGCTCGTCGCTGTCATCCTTAAGAGGCGGTGTTTTGTTGTTTGGCCGCGAGCTTTTGAATCCGGCGTTGACTGCCGTGCTCTTTGGGCTGTTCTCTTTATTCCGGCGCTGCTCTTTTCTGCGCCGTGATTTTCCGTTTGCATCTCTTATCTCGGATGTACTTGGGTCGCTGGTGCTGCATCTTGCTAGCCATCTATCCTCTCCCACACAGAAGCGGGTCATGAGGCTTGTTAGCACGGACATTGTCCTCGGTTTCTCTTGGCCGAGGTATCTGGCGAGCCACTCGTCTCGGACGTTGTGTTTAAAAGCTGCTAAGGCTTCGGCGTCCGGACAGTCGACTATTTGGTTCTTTTTGGTGAGGAACCTGTTCCAGAATTTGCGAGCTGACTCTCCGGGCTGTTGAGTTATATGACTTAGATCATCCGCATCCGGAGGGCGGACATAAGTCCCTTGAAAATTTGCTCTAAACGCGTCCTCGAGCTCTTCCCAACTTCCAACAGTGTTTTCTGGGAGGCTTTAAGCCAATGACGGGCTGGCCCTTTGAGCTTGAGGGGTAGGTATTTTATGGCGTGGAGATCATCTCCTCTGGCCATGTGTATGTGTAGTATATAATCTTCTATCCAGATTCCAGGGTCTGTTGTTCCATCATAGGCCTCTATGTTTATGGGTTTAAATCCTGCTGGGAATTCATGGTCCAGCACCTCATTGGTGAAACATAGTGGGTGTGCGGCGCCCCTGCATTTGGGTGTGCCACTATCTTCGGACACTTGACATGTTGCATTGCTTCCTGGGGCCTTCTTCTTTGGCCCGTAAATGGACCTTGCTGGGCCATCTATCTTTCCAGGTTCATTAGTCGGTTTATGTGCGGCGCCGCTTTCAGAATTTGGCCTATCATCTGGCCGTCTATCCAACTAGGGAGCCTCTTTATTTTTTGACTGTGAGGGCTCTTTGGCCTCCTCGTCAAATTCTAGCAGCAGCTTGCGCTTCGGGTAGCTCTTTGATTGGTGGCTATTGCCGTATTTATCCGCGGTTTTGAGCACTTTGCTCCACCTCATTCTGAGTGTGTCTTCCGCTGTTTTGAGCTTCCGTTTTTCCTTCTTCAAGCTTCTTGCGGTGTTGATGAGTCTTTTCCGAAGGGTTTTACTCTCCGGCAACGTGTCTGGTGTGAGATCGTCCGGACTATTTTTTCCGCCAGGCCCGGACCGATTGTCTGACTTGTCTTGTTTGGACGGTTGCTTGTCGTCATCCAATGGTTTGCCCTGCTGTATTGCTGGGTCATTAAGAGCGCTGTCGTTGTCGAGGCGGGACTTAGGGCGGCGTCTGCGTCACCGTTTTCATTGTTTGTCGGCAGGATTATCTTCTGCCGCGCCCCGTTGGTCCTCGGTGTCACTTCCTTTTGGGGTATCCACCATGTATATGTCGTATGACGAGGTGGTCCTTACGCGCTTTATAGGCGCTGGTTCTTGTTCGTCTCCGGCATCGTCGTCCATGCCGTCGATATCTTCGGAGTCGTATTCTGGCATGTCGGTTAGATCGTCGACAGTGGCTACAAAGTGGGTGGTGGGTGGGCTCTGAATTTCTTCGTCGTCCGTATCCCAACCATCCTGGCCATAGTCCGGCCAGGACTCTCCCGATAACGAGAGATGCTTTAGCGAATTTAGGATGTCGCCAAAGGGCGAGTATTGGAAGATGTCCGTGGCGGTGAATTCCATAATCGGCGCCCAATCCGATTCGATTGGTAGGGGCGTGGGAGGTCCGGAGTCCGGCAAGGGGTCTGGCACCTCGGAATCATGAGTTTCGCAAGGGACAAGATTAGTGTTCGGCTCCATCACCATGGAAGTTGAAGCCCCTGAGGCGGTGTCCATCCACCGGTCCTCGATCTGGGCGATCGGCTCCGGACTAAGGGCCGAAGCGGATTCGTGTGCGGCCACCAAGGCACTGTTCGGCGGCAGAGCTAGATCATGCCCATCGCAGCAGTGCGGTGCGCTTGGTTTTGGCTCGAGCCCGTCGAAGATCAAGTCCCCGCGGGCGTCGGCTGTGAAGTTTAGGCTTCCAAACCTGACCTGATGGCCAGGGGCGTAGCTTTCGATCTGCTCCAGATGGCCAAGTGAATTAGCCCGCAGTGCAAAGCCGCCGAATACGAAGATCTATCCGGGGAGAAAAGTCTCACCCTGGACAGCGTAGTTGATTGAAGATGCCATCGAGCCTATCGGTGACGACACAGAGGAACTCTCAATGAAAGCACCAATGTCGGTGTCAAAACCGGCGGATCTCGGGTAGGGGGTCCCGAACTGTGCATCTAGGCGGATGGTAACAGGAGACGAGGGACACGATGTTTTACCCAGGTTCGGGCCCTCTCGATGGAGGTAAAACCCTACGTCCTGCTTGATTAATATTGATGATATGGGTAGTACAAGAGTGGATCTACCACGAGATCAAGGACGCTAAACCCTAAAGCTAGCCTATGGTATGATTGTTGTAATGTATGTTGTGTCCTACGGACTAAAGCCCTCCAGTTTATATAGACATCGGAGACGGCTAGGGTTACCCAGAGTCGGTTACAATGGTAGGAGATCTACATATCCGTATCGCCAAACTTGCCTTCCACGCCAAGGAGAGTCCCATCCGGACACGGGACGGAGTCTTCAATCTTGTATCTTCGTAGTCTTGGAGTCCGGTGGACGATGACAGTCCGGCTGTCCGGACACCCCCTAGTCCAGGACTCCCTCACGGACGTTGATAGTAGTGTTACTATCTACAAAGCTTGACTTGTCGCAAAAAGGTTTTCGACAAGTTCAAGGTGTTGACTACAATGAGATTTTCTCAACTATAGCGATGCTTAAGTCTGTCCGAATCATGTTAGCAATTGCCACATTTTATGAAATCTGGCAAATGTATGTCAAAACTGCAATCCTTAATGGTTTTCTGAAAGAAGAGTTGTATTTGATGCAACTAGAAGGTTTTGTAAATCCTAAAGGTGCTAACAAAATGTGCAAGCTCCAGCGATCCATCTATGGACTGGTGCAAGCATCTCGGAGTTGGAATATACGCTTTGATAAATTGATCAAAGCATATAGTTTTATACGGACTTGCGGTAAAGCCTGTATTTACAATAAAGTGAGTGGGAGCACTACAGCCTTTCTGATAAGTATATGTGAGTGACATATTGTTGATCAGAAATGATGTATGTCGGTGTACTAGAGTAGGGGTACACTAGTATCCCGAACTTGTGCATGGGCAGTCGCAGCGCCCCGCGGCAAGGCTTGCCGGGTGCCCGCCAAGGTCCTCCGTGGTTCCTTTGGAGCCATTCAAGATCAAAGTGTTCAAGCCAAGAAGACAAGGCCCCGGCAAGAGGAGCTTGCCGGGAAGGACAAGGCCCCGGCAAGAGGAGATTTCCGGGAAGGCCAACCAAGGCATTTTAAGGAACTTGCCGCGACGCGCCGCGCGTCCTGGCAAGACCCGATGAGCGACAAGCTTCTGGGCGCGACAAGACAACGATCGCGGCAAGTCGCTTGCTGCGGCAGGCCGCCACTCTGTGCCCACGCTCCAGCGCATCCGTCGACATGTCGCCACAGGACCGTTCCAGACGCACGTGGCGAGAGGCTGTGCAGCCAAGCGGTGCGAGGTGGCGAGCGGAGATGACAAGATGGCCATCGTGGCAAGCGGTGGCGCCCCTAACGGTCACTTTTCTGCACTGTTTGGGCGACACAGACGGGCATTTAATGCCTTTGTCCCCTGCCATCAGGGTTAGGTAGGATCCACTATAGAAGCAGTTGTACCAACCACACCTTTTATGTTTTTGCCCTCGCCTGCGTTGCCACCTGTCGGTGACCCCTTGAGCATATAAAAGGAGGCCCATGCGCAATGTAGAGGGGGTTCGACTCATTCGAAATCAGAGAACGCTCACGCTCTCGAGCAAGAACTCAATACAACCACAAAGCAGCAGTAGGAGTATTATCTCTCCGGAGAGCTCCGAAGCTGGGTAAAAATCGCTCGCGTGCCTCGCCTCGATCCACTCTTCGTGCGATCTCCGCCCCCCGCTGGACCGAAAAGGGGCTCCGGTCCCATAGGTGTTCGTTTCCCACGACATCTTTGGCAAGCGCACTGTCAGGACCCCGACTCGATGTCACATCGATCTAGCTGGTAACACCTCATATCACTTTGCGGCCTCACGCACGGTATCCCCACGGGTGTCGTCTTACCTTTTTCCTGGGACCGTTTGCGTCTTTTGGCTCACGTATATGATAGTGTCGCTAGCATCCATATGATAAAGAGCCCGGGCTGACATGACTAGTCGTAAACCCAAAGTGGCACAGACTTACAGGGACAGGCATCCATGACCCAGCTTCGAACGTGTCGGTCATCAGCAAGTGGGACCGGGCTGTAGCACTGGGCTAGCAGGACTCCGGTAAACCGGGCTGTAGCGGGCTAACAGGACTCCGGTACTCAAAGCGTGACATTTCCCCGAAGGGACAGACACAGGAACGAAGAAGGACACATGCCGGCCAACCTAAGTGTTCCAGAGCAGTAGCAAGCTACCATGGCTCAGCGGTAACACTAGGAGACATTTCCCGGTAAGAGAGGCTACTAAAGATAAACAACTAGATAGTCAGATCCCACACATACCAAGCATTTCAATCATACACACAATATGCTCGATATGTGCAAATACAACGAAGCATCACAACATGACTCTACGACACCAGTACTTTATTTAAGGCTCAGGGAGCCATACATAACATTCACAAAGGTACGGGTCTCACGACCCAACAAACAAGTCATACAGTCATACAAGCCAGCAGCGGAAGCACATTGTCTGGGTACAGACAACTAGTAAAATAAAAGAGGCTTGGAAAGCCTAGCTATACTACATGGTCCATCACAAGCTCAGGGTCACCACCTGGGTCTTTAGCCTACTCGTTGATGTCAACGTCTACATAGAACCCATCAGAAGGGGTTGCAGCGTCTTCTGTAAAAATGTAGATTATAGCAACATGAGTACAAAGGTACTCAGCAAGACTTACATCAGATCCTACATACATGCATAGTATCAAGAAGGGTTGGTGGAGTTATTGCAGCAAGCTAGCTTTGACTCTTGGCTAGACTATCCTACGATACTCCAACTTGAAATGTTTTGCGCACACGAGTCCACTACTCACCACTTCAATACACTACCGAGGATCCACCTCCGTCTTCCTACGGAAGAGCCATCCTCGGCACTCACACTTATCTTGAGGCTTTTAATAGTTTCCATTTACTTGTCTATGAACTGTATAGGCAACCAAGTAGTCCTTTACCGCGGACGCGGCTATTCGAATAGATCACGTTAACCCTGCAGGGGTGTACTCCTTCATACACGCTCTCACCACTTATCGTCGTTTACACGATATGTACTCGGCAACCTTCAAGCGGAAGCCCAACGTGGGTGTCGGCCACGACCTACCTAATCACCTAAGCCTCCAGTCCAGGTTTATCGCCTATTCAGGTTCCATCCGCAGGGAGTCCGGCCGAGGTTTCCCATACGGCCCCGAATGATGTGAACAGGGTTCCCGAGATACCTAACGGGTATTCGGTACACCGTGCCACGTACCTACCGCATCACAGCCCACCCCTACGGTTAGTGCTGTCCACGGCCTCCAGTAGGCTACAAACACCAGAAACTACTTGCAACTCCTGGACGGAGAACTAGGGTGAATAAGAAGTCGAGAGGGTCCATTGGTTTCGGGCCCAATGCATGGTAGTAGCTGATTCTTAAATCACACATACAGATCTCAGTGCTTAAGGTCGGCTTCAATGAAACAACCCACCATGTACTCCTACATGGCCTCTCATCGATACCTTTACCAAATCGTGTTCACCACACCACTCTCATTACCGACATAATCATTTCACTCTAGCCCATCACCCAGATGAACCAGACCTGACACGACTCTAAGCATAGCAGGCATAGGAAGGTAGGAACAACACATACATATGGCTCAATCAACTCCTACACATGCTAGTGGGTTTCATCTAGTTACTGTGGCAATGACAGGTCATGCAGAGGAAATGGGTTCAACTACCGTAGCACACAGCAGTTTGAATCGCGTTGTCTTAATGCAGTAAAAGAGAGCAGGAGCGAGAACATGGGATTGTATCGATATGATCAAATGGTTGGTTGCTTGCCTGATGGTTCGATGCTCGGATATGATTCTTCGTTAGGGTAATCACGGTACTCCTCGGAGACAGAACCTGTCGCAAAGGACATCGGTACACAAGCATCACCAAACAATGTGCAACAATATGATGCATGCATGAAACATGGCAATATGAGTGTGTTGGGCTAATGCAACTAAAACCAGAAGGGTTTGAACAAATTTGAATCAAAGATTCAAATTTCAAACTCAAACATGGCCTTTTTAAGTGCTTTTCCTTATTCTGCTTAAAACATCAATTTAACTTGTTTGATCATGCATGAAAATAGTACAGATGGATAGATTGGATTTTTCTGATCATTTTTCATATATAATTTGTCCAATTTGGAGTTACAGAATAAAAGTTATGAATTTTTGAAGTTTAAATAATATTCTGGAATTTCCTGATTAAATTTAAATCCAGAAAATCAATTACTGCGTCAGCCTGACGTCAGTGTGACGTCAGCAGGTCAACTGCGGCTGGCTGAAGTCAAACCTGACGTGTGGGGGCCACACGTCAGTGACAGGGGGGGTTAAACAGGTTTAAATTAATCCTAATTAGGGATTAGTGGAGCTGGGGCCCACTGTCAGTGTCAGGGGGGTTGACTAACAGTAGTTAGCGCTAACCTAACCACCTGGCCGACAGGGCCCACGCGTCAGTGACCCTGGGGGGTCAAACCCCAGGTCGGACAAGTCAAACCCCACCGGCGACATGACGCCGGCGAGGTCCGAGACGGCGGCGAAAGTGCTTTTTGCCATTCCGGCAACCAAATGGACGGCGGAAGGCATCTACGTGTTGCTGAGGTTGAGCCGCGACTATTGGTAGTGGTGGTTGGGCTCGGGGTGGCCGGAGTTGACGGCGGCGAGCTCGGCTGCGGCGGCCGGAGTTCGGGTGCGGTCGGAAACGGCGTTGCAGGGCGTTAGGGGAGGTGTTGGTGCGTGCTACGTGCTCCTCGTGAGGTGTGGAGCACGATGGTGTGCTTGGTTAGGCGCTACAGCGACTGTGGCCACGACGGCGACATCGTCGGTGGCGTGGAGCTCTCGGCCGAGGTGGGGCTAGGGCCTAGAGGTCGGGAGAGACCAGGGAAGAAGGGGGAAACGCTCCGGGGGCTCACCGCGGTTGTAGTGGGCGTCGAAGCGGGCTCGGGGACGCGCCGGAGACGACGAATTTGACGGCGACGGTGGTCGGAGTCCGAAGAGGGGAACGGCGACGTGGCGGCGATGCAGGGCTTCCGGGGAGCTGTGGAGCGGTGGGAAGGAAGAGGGGGTTGTGGCGGAGCTTCTGAGCTAGTCGGGGGGAGCGAGGGGTGGCCGGAGAGGCTGCTGTGGCGAACGGCGGCGACGGTGGTGTTCGGCCGTGAGAGGGGGAGAGCGAGGGAGAGGAATGGAAGAGCCGGGGAGAGTGAGAGAGAGCAGGGGGGATCGGGACGGGCTGCGGGCGTCGTCCACGCGGCCAGGAGGTCGTCGGCAAGCAGGAGGTGGCCGCGCGGCCGTGCGCGCGCGAGCACGCAGCAGCTTCGGGGCGAGGGGAGGAAGACGACGGAGGGCTACAGTGCTGGGCTGGGTCGGCTGCTGGCTGGGCCGGCCAGCTGGCTGGGCCGCACAGGGAGGAGCCCAGGTAAGTTTTTTCCCTTTTCTTTTCTATTTCTGTTTTTATTTAATATATCTGCAACTTTGTTGAATTAAATAAATTACCTAGGCAAGTTCAAAAATCACCAAACTATTCCTGGCCCATAGTTGGATTATTTCCAACATGAAACATTTTAGTTTGGAGATATTTGAGCATTTAAATATTTTATATTATTTTCAATGCCCAAATTCAAATATTTATGATTTAATTCAAAAACCCTAGGATGGCCTAGGAAAATGTGCACCATTTTTGGCAGAGGTTCTGAACCAAGACAAAAATGATGGGCATTTTAGAAGGGCATTTCAGGTTCATTGAAAGATTATTTCAGTAGCCCTAGCTGGTTTCAGAGGGGACTGGGGGTTCTGTCATCCCCATTTCAAGTTTCTGATGAATGAGTAAACATGATGCAACACTCTAATGCATGACTAGCTAGGGTGTGACAACTCACCCCCACTCAAAAGAACCTCGTCCCGAGATTTGGGTTCCTCCGGGAAGAAGGCGGGATACTCGAGTCGAAGACGATCCTCCCTTTCCCAAGTTGCTTCATCCTCAGAATGATGCGACCATTGAACCTTGAGAAACTTGATATATGACGTCGCGTGGTACGTTCGGCTTGATCGAGGATACGAATGGGGTACTCCCGATATGTAAGATCATATTGGAGATCAAGCGCTTCGTGGTCCACTTCACGGATAGGATCCGAGAAGCAACGCCTGAGTTGAGAAACGTGGAAGACATCGTGAACTCTGGAGAGATGCGGAGGTAGTTCCAACTGGTAGGCAACTTCTCCTCGTTTGGCAAGAACGCGAAAAGGTCCAATGTAACGAGGAGCCAATTTGCCTTTGATACCGAAACGATGGGTTCCCTTCAGAGGGGTGACCCGAAGATAAGCCTTCTCGTCAACCTCGAAAGTCATAGCCCTATGTTTTCGGTCATATTGACTCTTTTGGCGAGATTGGGCTGTTTTCAACTTTTCACGAACGATACGAACTTGATCTTCTGCTTCCTGAATCATGTCCGGGCCAAAGAACTGTCTTTCCCCGGTCTCTGACCAGTTAAGGGGTGTTCGACATCGTCGTCCATAGAGAACTTCAAAAGGGGCTTTACCCAAGCTAGATTGATAGCTGTTGTTGTAAGCGAATTCGGCAAATGGAAGGCACTTCTCCCAGTCCATTCCGAAAGAGATAACGGAGGCTCGAAGCATGTCTTCTAGAATCTGATTGACGCGTTCCACTTGACCACTCGACTGAGGGTGGAAAGCGGTGCTAAAGGAGAGACGGGTTCCCATAGCATTTTGGAAACTTTCCCAAAATCGAGAGGTGAAAAGACTTCCTCGATCCGAGTTAATTTCCAAAGGAACACCATGGAGAGACACTATTCGGGAGATGTATAAATCTGCCAGCTGACTAGCGGTTATACTCTCACGAACAGGTAAGAAATGAGCTACTTAGGAAAGACGATCGACCACGACGAAGATAGCATTATTCCCTCTCTTGGTCCTGGGAAAACCGGTAATGAAATCCATACCAATTTTATCCCATTTCCATTCAGGAATAGCTAAGGGTTGAAGGGTGCCAGCAGGCCGTTGATGCTCTGCTTTTACACGACGACAGACGTCGCAATTTGCAATATACTGAGCAATTTCTCTCTTCATCCTAGTCCACCAGAACCTCTGGCGTAGGTCCTGATACATCTTAGTACTACCGGGATGAATGGTGAGAGGAGATTCATGAGCTTCCTTAAGGATTAAACTCCTTAGGTTGCGCACTTTGGGAACTACTAGTCGATTCCCGAAGTATACTACCCCTTGATCATCAATGGAGAAACAATTCGCAATTCCTTTCTGAATGTTTCTCTTGATGCGGGAGATTCCCGGATCTACCTTCTGTTCTTTGATAATTTGATCCGTAAGGGTAGGTTTTGCCACCAAGGTGGAAAGAGAACCTTGAGGTATAATGTGAAGGTTAAGCTTCCGAAATTCCTCATGGAGAAGCGGTTGACTTTGTTGTAACATCAGGTTGTTACAATAGGATTTACGACTTAGCGCATCAGCCATGACGTTGGCTTTCCCTGGGGTGTAGGTTATTCCTAAGTCGAAGTCTGTGATCAATTCAACCCAACGTCTCTGCCTGAGATTCAAATCCGGTTGGGTGAAAATGTACTTCAGGCTTTGGTGATCAGTGAATATTTCGCAACAATTACCGAGGAGGTAATGTCGCCAGGTCTTAAGTGCATAGACTACGGCTGCAAGCTCTAGATCATGAGTAGGATAATTCTCCTCATGTGGGTGCAATTGCCGTGAAGCGTAAGCAATTACGTGTCGATCTTGCATGAGAATGCAACCTAGTCCTTGTCGCGAGGCGTCGCAGTAGATAACAAAGTCCTTGGAGAAATCTGGCGGTACCAGTACGGGAGCAGAGGTCAGGCGTCTTTTCAGTTCCTGAAAGCTGTGCTCACATTGTGGAGTCCATTCGAACTTCTTATCTTTCTTGAGGAGTTCGGTTAGAGGTTTAGCAACTTTGGAGAAGTTCTCGACAAAGCGACGGCAATAGCTCGCTAAGCCTAGAAAACTCCGAACTTGCTTGACCGATTCGGGTGGAGTCCAATCAAGGACGGCTTGAACTCGCTCAGGGTTAACAGCAATACCTTTACCAGATATTACATGACCCAGATAGGTCACTTCTGACAACCAGAATTCACATTTTGAAAATTTGGCATAAAGGCGATGCTCTCAAAGTTTCTTCAACACTAGCCTTAAATGTTCGGCATGTTCTTCCTCATTCTTGGAGTAGATGAGTATATCATCGAGATAAACTACGACGAATTTATCCAAATACTCCATGAAGATTGAGTTCATTAACCGAGAAAAGGTGGCTGGAGCGTTGGTTAATCCGAAGGACATGACGGTGTACTCGTATTGGCCATAACGAGTAACAAAGGCCGTTTTAGGAATGTCCCCGTTTCTGATTTTGATTTGATGGTAGCCCAACCTCAAATCCATCTTGGAGAAGACTGAGGATCCAGCGAGCTGATCATACAGATCGTTGATCCTGGGAAGTGGATATTTGTTCTTGATTGTGACCAAATTGACCGGTCGGTAATCTACAACCATCCGATCCGTACCATCCTTCTTCTTGACGAATAGGACGGGGCAAGCCCACGGAGATGAACTAGGTCGGATGAAACCCTTTTTCAAGGACTCATCGAGTTGTTTCTTAAGCTCGGCTAGTTCTAGTGGTGCCATCTTATAAGGTCTTCTAGCAATCGGAACGGTTCCGGGGATGAGGTCTATTACGAACTCAACATCCCTGTCAGGTGGAACACCTGGCAATTCCTCTGGAAAGACATCCGGGAAGTCACAGACTACCGGAACGTCCTCAAGGTCTGGCAAAGGGCTGGCGTTAAGAGAATATAATTGTCGCTCGGCTATTCGGGTGAAGACATTGACTATCTTCCCCGAAGGATGGGTGAGTTGAACAGTCCTAGCGAAGCAATCAATTTTGGCTTGATGAGCTGACATCCAGTCCATACCCAAAATGACATTAATATCTGAAGATTTAAGGGCTATCAAAGATGCAAGGAAAACAAGTCTGTCGACTTGGATTTCATTTCCATGGCTTACTCTAGAGGTTTGCCATTTGGATCCCGGAGTTTGAATTACCATAGAGGTTGGCATAACACCGAATGCGACGTTATGCAAGCGAGCATAGTTTTCAGATATAAAAGAATGAGAGGCTCCTGTATCGAAAAGAACAGATGCCGGGTGGCAATTAACAAGAAGCGTACCGAGAACGACGTTGGGGTCCTCTTGAGCTTCTTCGGCAGAGATACAGTTGACATGGCCACGTGAAGCGGTGACCGGTTTAGCATGGAATATTTTTCCTGTCGGCTTGCCACGGCCAACAGCTTTAGCAGATTGATTGGGGTTGGTCTGGGGACACTCACGCATATAGTGACCAGATTCCCCACACTTGAAACAAGTCACAGAACTGGTACGTGGAGGAGCATTATTGGTTGGACCCCCATAGGGCTTGGCCGGTGCAGACTGTTGAACAGGGCGAGGCGCCTGGAAGGATGGCCTCGGTGTGAACCTGGGTGGCAGGGCGGTGTTGGGTACCCACACGCGGCGCTTCTGAGGACCAGCACCGGATGAGGAACCCATGTCACGTCCATGCTTGCGTGTTGCGTCATAGTCAGTCTGACCAGTTTCAGCACTGATGGCTTTGTTGACAAGTTTCGAAAAAGATGTGCACTCATGCAGACGGAGGTCGCGGCGAAGCTCAGGACTAAGGCCCTTACGGAACCTTGCTTGCTTCTTGGCGTCAGTAGACACTTCCTCAGTTGCATATCGGGCGAGATTACCAAACTCTCTGCTATAGGCATCCACAGAAAGTCGGCCTTGGGTGAAACTGCAAAATTCTTCACGTTTACGGTCCATGAGACCCTCCGGAATGTGATGTTCACGGAAAGCCTCGCTGAACTCAGCCCAAGTGGTGACATGGCCCGCTGGGCGCATAGCTCCATAATTCTCCCACCAAAGACTGGCAGGGCCTTCAAGATGATATGCAGCAAAGGTGACCTTGTCAGCCTCCGCTACCAGCGCGGAACGCAGCTTGTGAGAGATACTGCAAAGCCAGTCATCAGCGTCGAGAGGCTCGACGGAGTGGTGGAACGTGGGTGGATGCAACTTGATAAAATCACTGAGTGACACCACGTTAGCCCTCTGATGGTGTGCTGTATTCTGTTCAATACGCTCCAACAAACGGTTTGTCTCCCGCTTGTTTCTCTCAGCTTCCATCATAACCTCGGCTAGTGAAGGAGGATGAGGCAGATTTTCATTCCTGGCTTCACTGCCTTCGGCCTGCTCTTGGGAAGCAGGGTTGGCGTGCGTGTTGACCATCCTAGGTAAACAAGACAATGATTTAGTCAAAATGACAAATTCCGACATAGGATACATAATGTAAGGAATAACTCGGAATGCAAGATGATCATCCGTATGACATGGTAGATACAGAAACTGCTTCTTTATTCCATCGTCATACACACCATACAGGGTTTAGTACAAGACCAAACAAAGTACTATTATGGTGAAAAGAGGATTACATCTCATCGGAGGCATTCCAAGCTCCTATACATTATTTTTCTACATCTCCAGAAAGAGTACAAACTAGGACATATCCCACGAGTCACGCGGGACGATAGATGACACAGCTAGTGCGAACTAGTGATACCACCCCTAACTCAGACCGATCCGTAGTAGTCCTCATAGAAGTCACCTCCATAGCCTGGAAGTTCAACATGATCATCCGGAAACAGACGGTCTCGCGGAGCTTGTGGACCATAGGGGCTAGGATGAGGCCTTGGACCAACAAACGGTGACCTGCGGGGACCGCGAGGTGGGGTGATGCCTCCTACATCACGCCAAACCATCACGTCTGGCAGAGCAGATCTCACAGGATAGAGATCGCGCATATCTGAATATCCAGCTTGCACCGCCGGTGCGAACCGAGTCAAAGTAGCCCAGTGGTCAGCACGGGTATTGAAGAGCTCTAACCTTAAGGCCCGATTTTCACGGTCCTTATCCTCGAGCATCTCAGCAGTGGTGCGAGTCCGTGAATCCTCCTGAGTGGAGTCAGCATAGATAGCCTGGAGATACCCTTGTGCTCCCGGAAGTGATCCTGGCATATACCGGAAATCAGAGTCCCGGAATAAACCAGATCTGACTCGCATAATGGTCATCATAGAGTAGGCGGCGTCCTGCACAGCCATCTCAATAGTAACCCCGAGTCCATAGGAACAGTGAAGAGGCTCGGTAGATCCAGGATAAGATGGAAATATCCTGACAGTGCAGAGATACTGGCTTTGATTGAAGTCCCGGAATTGCTCTTCGACCGTGTACTCAGGATACCAGCGGTATCCAGCCTCAGTCATTACCCTGACCAACTTGGCAGTATGGCCGGGTACATCTAGGCATCGAGTCAGGCGAACCACTTGATTGAGGTCGCGAGTGGCCATCTGAAAGCACAATCATAATGCAAAGGCATTAGAATTTCTAGCAAAATTTCGGCAGCATAACAGCTGTAAATGCTCAAGAAGGATTTTGAGACATTGGACAAAGGATTTCGTACACACTCAACATCATCATATCCAAGTTCTGAAACCATTCTAACAACATAATGTGGTAGTAGAACTGAACTAGGCTTGTATCCATCAAACTTATAAGGTACTACTGATTAGTAACACGTGATCCTGATAGAGAGAATAGATCCTAATTCCTTAACCCTCGGTGGAAGAATGGACTGACTCAGATCAGAATGTCATAAGATATAAGGAGTAAAAAGAGCCTTACGTTCCATCCCACAAACAATTCCCCTACATATAACTAAAGAATTTCTAGACTCAACATTGACCAGTTTGGCTTGGAGAACCTACAGGCAGTCCGGCTCTGATGCCAACGCTGTCAGGACCCCGACTCGATGTCACATCGATCTAGCTGGTAACACCTCATATCACTTTGCGGCCTCACGCACGGTATCCCCACGGGTGTCGTCTTACCTTTTTCCCGGGACCGTTTGCGTCTTTTGGCTCACGTATATGATAGTGTCGCTAGCATCCATATGATAAAGAGCCCGGGCTGACATGACTAGTCGTAAACCCAAAGTGGCACAGACTTACAGGGACAGGCATCCATGACCCAGCTTCGAACGTGTCGGTCATCAGCAAGTGGGACCGGGCTGTAGCACTGGGCTAGCAGGACTCCGGTAAACCGGGCTGTAGCGGGCTAACAGGACTCCGGTACTCAAAGCGTGACATTTCCCCGAAGGGACAGACACAGGAACGAAGAAGGACACATGCCGGCCAGCCTAAGTGTTCCAGAGCAGTAGCAAGCTACCATGGCTCAGCGGTAACACTAGGAGACATTTCCCGGTAAGAGAGGCTACTAAAGATAAACAACTAGATAGTCAGATCCCACACATACCAAGCATTTCAATCATACACACAATATGCTCGATATGTGCAAATACAACGAAGCATCACAACATGACTCTACGACACCAGTACTTTATTTAAGGCTCAGGGAGCCATACATAACATTCACAAAGGTACGGGTCTCACGACCCAACAAACAAGTCATACAGTCATACAAGCCAGCAGCGGAAGCACATTGTCTGGGTACAGACAACTAGTAAAATAAAAGAGGCTTGGAAAGCCTAGCTATACTACGTGGTCCATCACAAGCTCAGGGTCACCACCTGGGTCTTTAGCCTACTCGTTGATGTCAACGTCTACATAGAACCCATCAGAAGGGGTTGCAGCGTCTTCTGTAAAAATGTAGATTATAGCAACATGAGTACAAAGGTACTCAGCAAGACTTACATCAGATCCTACATACATGCATAGTATCAAGAAGGGTTGGTGGAGTTATTGCAGCAAGCTAGCTTTGACTCTTGGCTAGACTATCCTACGATACTCCAACTTGAAATGTTTTGCGCACACGAGTCCACTACTCACCACTTCAATACACTACCGAGGATCCACCTCCGTCTTCCTACGGAAGAGCCATCCTCGGCACTCACACTTATCTTGAGGCTTTTAGTAGTTTCCATTTACTTGTCTATGAACTGTATAGGCAACCAAGTAGTCCTTTACCGCGGATGCGGCTATTCGAATAGATCACGTTAACCCTGCAGGGGTGTACTCCTTCATACACGCTCTCACCACTTATCGTCGTTTACACGATATGTACTCGGCAACCTACAAGCGGAAGCCCAACGTGGGTGTCGGCCACGACCTACCTAATCACCTAAGCCTCCAGTCCAGGTTTATCGCCTATTCAGGTTCCATCCGCAGGGAGTCCGGCCGAGGTTTCCCATACGGCCCCGAACGATGTGAACAGGGTTCCCGGGATACCTAACGGGTATTCGGTACACCGTGCCACGTACCTACCGCATCACAGCCCACCCCTACGGTCAGCGCTGTCCACGGCCTCCAGTAGGCTACAAACACCAGAAACTACTTGCAACTCCTGGACGGAGAACTAGGGTGAATAAGAAGTCGAGAGGGTCCATTGGTTTCGGGCCCAATGCATGGTAGTAGCTGATTCTTAAATCACACATACAGATCTCAGTGCTTAAGGTCGGCTTCAATGAAACAACCCACCATGTACTCCTACATGGCCTCTCATCGATACCTTTACCAAATCGTGTTCACCACACCACTCTCATTACCGACATAATCATTTCACTCTAGCCCATCACCCAGATGAACCAGACCTGACACGACTCTAAGCATAGCAGGCATAGGAAGGTAGGAACAACACATACATATGGCTCAATCAACTCCTACACATGCTAGTGGGTTTCATCTAGTTACTGTGGCAATGACAGGTCATGCAGAGGAAATGGGTTCAACTACCGTAGCACACAGCAGTTTGAATCGCGTTGTCTTAATGCAGTAAAAGAGAGCAGGAGCGAGAACATGGGATTGTATCAATATGATCAAATGGTTGGTTGCTTGCCTGATGGTTCGATGCTCGGATATGATTCTTCGTTAGGGTAATCACGGTACTCCTCGGAGACAGAACCTGTCGCAAAGGACATCGGTACACAAGCATCACCAAACAATGTGCAACAATATGATGCATGCATGAAACATGGCAATATGAGTGTGTTGGGCTAATGCAACTAAAACCAGAAGGGTTTGAACAAATTTGAATCAAAGATTCAAATTTCAAACTCAAACATGGCCTTTTTAAGTGCTTTTCCTTATTCTGCTTAAAACATCAATTTAACTTGTTTGATCATGCATGAAAATAGTACAGATGGATAGATTGGATTTTTCTGATCATTTTTCATATATAATTTGTCCAATTTGGAGTTACAGAATAAAAGTTATGAATTTTTGAAGTTTAAATAATATTCTGGAATTTCCTGATTAAATTTAAATCCAGAAAATCAATTACTGCGTCAGCCTGACGTCAGTGTGACGTCAGCAGGTCAACTGCGGCTGGCTGAAGTTAAACCTGACGTGTGGGGGCCACACGTCAGTGACAGGGGGGGTTAAACAGGTTTAAATTAATCCTAATTAGGGATTAGTGGCGCTGGGGCCCACTGTCAGTGTCAGGGGGGTTGACTAACAGTAGTTAGCGCTAACCTAACCACCTGGCCGACAGGGCCCACGCGTCAGTGACCCTGGGGGGTCAAACCCCAGGTCGGACAAGTCAAACCCCACCGGCGACATGACGCCGGCGAGGTCCGAGACGGCGGCGAAAGTGCTTTTTGCCATTCCGGCAACCAAATGGACGGCGGAAGGCATCTACGTGTTGCTGAGGTTGAGCCGCGACTATTGGTGGTGGTGGTTGGGCTCGGGGTGGCCGGAGTTGACGGCGGCGAGCTCGGCTGCGGCGGCCGGAGTTCGGGTGCGGTCGGAAACGGCGTTGCAGGGCGTTAGGGGAGGTGTTGGTGCGTGCTACGTGCTCCTCGTGAGGTGTGGAGCACGATGGTGTGCTTGGTTAGGCGCTACGGCGACTGTGGCCACGACGGCGACATCGTCGGCGGCGTGGAGCTCTCGGCCGAGGTGGGGCTAGGGCCTAGAGGTCGGGAGAGACCAGGGAAGAAGGGGGAAACGCTCCGGGGGCTCACCGCGGTTGCAGTGGGCGTCGAAGCGGGCTCGGGGACGCGCCGGAGACGACGAATTTGACGGCGACGGTGGTCGGAGTCCGAAGAGGGGAACGGCGACGTGGCGGCGATGCAGGGCTTCCGGGGAGCTGTGGAGCGGTGGGAAGGAAGAGGGGGTTGTGGCGGAGCTTCTGAGCTAGTCGGGGGGAGCGAGGGGTGGCCGGAGAGGCTGCTGTGGCGAACGGCGGCGACGGTGGTGTTCGGCCGTGAGAGGGGGAGAGCGAGGGAGAGGAATGGAAGAGCCGGGGAGAGTGAGAGAGAGCAGGGGGGATCGGGACGGGCTGCGGGCGTCGTCCACGCGGCCAGGAGGTCGTCGGAAAGCAGGAGGTGGCCGCGCGGCCGTGCGCGCGCGAGCACGCAGCAGCTTCGGGGCGAGGGGAGGAAGACGACGGAGGGCTACAGTGCTGGGCTGGGTCGGCTGCTGGCTGGGCCAGCCAGCTGGCTGGGCTGCACAGGGAGGAGCCCAGGTAAGTTTTTTCCCTTTTCTTTTTTATTTCTGTTTTTATTTAATATATCTGCAACTTTGTTGAATTAAATAAAATACCTAGGCAAGTTCAAAAATCACCAAACTATTCCTGGCCCATAGTTGGATTATTTCCAACATGAAACATTTTAGTTTGGAGATATTTGAGCATTTAAATATTTTATATTATTTTAAATGCCCAAATTCAAATATTTATGATTTAATTCAAAAACCCTAGGATGGCCTAGGAAAATGTGCACCATTTTTGGCAGAGGTTCTGAACCAAGACAAAAATGATGGGCATTTTAGAAGGGCATTTCAGGTTCATTGAAAAATTATTTCAGTAGCCCTAGTTGGTTTCAGAGGGGACTGGGGTTTCTGTCATCCCCATTTCAAGTTTCTGATGAATGAGTAAACATGATGCAACACTCTAATGCATGACTAGCTAGGGTGTGACACGCACCTCTTCGGAGTGCTGCGCTACCGTCGAGGACGCACCATCGAGCTCCACCGGCAAGTGTAAGAAGATAAAGGCAGCTCCGCCGGAGACCAAGAAGGTGCCCGCCAAGGAGGACAGCACTGGTGGTACCTTCACCATCAGTGCTACGCTCGACCCTAAATAGGAAAGCGCGCTCGTTGCTTTCCTGCGGGCGAACGTCGACGTGTTTGCATGGCAACCGTCTGACATCCCCTGTGTTACCAGGAAAGTAATTGAGCACCATCTTGCCGTCTGTCCTCACACGCGGCCCGTCAAGCAGAAAGTCAGGAAGCAAGCAGTGGAGCGCCAAGAATTCATTGCAGAAGAGATCAAGAAGTTGGAAGCAGCAGGCCTTGTCAGAGGAGTGCTCCATCCTACGTGGCTGGCCAATCCTGTAGTCATGCGGAAGGTAAACGGGAAATGGAGGCTTTGTATTGACTTTACTGATGTTAATAAAGCTTCTCCCAAAGATCCATTTCCCTTGCCGCGCATTGACCAGATTTCGACTCCACGGCAGGATGTGATTTGGTTTCTTTTCTTGATGCATATTCAGGATATCATCAGATCTTCATGGCAGAAGAGGATGAAGAGAAGACCGCATTCATCACTCCATGTGGCACGTACTATTTCGTACGGATGCCCTTCGGTTTGAAGAATGCTGGTTCAACATTTGCAAGAGTAGTCCATGACGCTTTTGAGCCACAGTTGCACAGAAATGTGGAAGCCTACATGGATGACATAGTGGTCAAGAGCAAGGACAAAGCAACCCTGGTTCAGGATTTGGACGAGACCTTTGCAAATCTGCGCAAGATCAACCTCAAGCTCAACCCCGAGAAGTGTGTGTTTGGAGTTCCTTCCGGCAAGCTTCTCGGATTTTTCGTGTCTCAACGGGGAATTGAAGCCAATCCCGACAAGATCAAGGCCATTGAGCAGATTGAAGCACCGAAGCGCGTCAAGGATGTACGAAGGCTAGCCGGCTGCGTGGCTGCCCTTAGCAGGTTTATCTCCAAGTCTGCTGAGCGTGCCCTGCCATTTTTCAAAATATTGAAAAAGGCAGGTCCAATGAAGTGGACTCCGGAAGTGGAGGCTGCACTGTAGGACTTGAAGAGATACATGTCCTCCACTCCAATACTTGTCGCACCTAAGCAACAAGAGAAGTTGCTGCTGTATCTAGCGGCAAGCAATCAAGTGGTTAGTGTTGCGTTAGTAGCGGAGAGGGAGGCGGATGATGAGCCAGCGACCACGACAAGTGCATCCAACGACAAGCAAGGGGCTTCCCCGACAAGCTCTGGTCCCGACAAGGATGGATCTGCGCAGGCACAGGAGGAGAAACAGAAGAAAATGGTGCAGCGCCCAGTTTACTTTGTCAGTTCCCTTCTGCAGGGGGCTAGGTCAAGGTACTCTGGTGTGCAGAAATTGCTTTTCGGCCTCCTCATGGCCTCGAGAAAGCTGCACCATTACTTCCAAGCGCATGAGATCACAGTTGTCACTCGCTTTCCGCTGAAGAGGATACTGCAGAATCCAGAAGCAATAGGCAGGATTGTCGAGTGGGCACTAGAACTGTCAAGCTTTGGCCTCAAGTTTGAGAGTACTTCAACTATCCAAAGCAGAGCATTGGCATAGTTCATAGCAGAGTGGACGCCAACACCAGATGAAGAAATTCCAGAAACGAGCATCCCCGTCAAGGAAGCAAGCAAAGAGTGGCTGATGTACTTTGATGGTGCCTTCTCGCTGCAAGGCGCCGGTGCGGGCGTGCTACTTGTCGCCCCCACCGAAGAGCACCTCAAGTACGTAGTCCAGATGCAATTTCCCTAGGAGCAAGCAACAAACAACACTGCAGAGTATGAAGGTTTGCTTGCCGGTCTCAGAATAGCAGCAGACCTTGGGATCAAGAAGCTCATTGTCAGGGGTGACTTGCAGCTTGTCGTCCGTCATGTAAATAAAGACTATCAAAGTCCATTGATGGAAGCTTACATTGATGAAGTGAGAAGGTTAGAAGAGCGCTTTGACGGCCTACAGATGGAACATGTTCCAAGAGCTCAGAACGACATTGCTGATGGCCTGTCAAAGTGCGCTGCACTTAAGTTACCTGTGGAACCAGGGATTTTCGTGCTCAAGCTGACTCAACCATCTGTAACACCATCAACTGGACAGAGCAAGAAGAGGAAGTTGGTTTCTGATGACTATTTTCCGGCAGAGCTCCCCGGAGCCGCCGCCAAGAAGGTCCCTAAGATCAACGCCAAGAGTGCTGAGGAGCAGTCTGCTCTGACAAGCCCTAGGGTTTGTTCCGCTGAAGCAGACGTTCCCGACAAGTTTTGCTCCGGCAAGCTTGCCGGGGAACATCAAGCTCCGGCTGAGCCGGAGGTTCTCGCCGTAGAGGCGGATGTTCCCGCAGCAGCATATGCGCCTTTAGTCCTTGTTGTCGAGCCGCAAGCTCCAACATGGGCATAGTAGATTGTCCGTTTCCTTCAGACAGGAGAACTTCCCGAAGAGCAAGAAGAAGCGGAGAGAGTAGCCCGGCAATCAAGTATGTACCAGTTTGTCGACGACATACTGTACAGAAGAAGATTCAACGGTGTGAAATTGAAGTGCATTCCCTGGGAAGATGGACAGAAGCTGTTGGCGGAGATACATGGAGGCATATGTGGTCACCACATTGGCGCAAGAGCACTTGCCGGCAAAGCCTTCCGGCAAGGTCTCTTTTGGCCGACAGCCCTCCAGGATGCAACTGCACAAGTAACCAAGTGTGAAGCATGCCAGTTCCATTCCAAGCAGATACACCAGCCAGCTCAAGCTCTCCAGACGATCCCTTTGTCCTGGCCATTTTCGGTCTGGGGGCTCGACATCCTCGGCCCCTTTCCCCGAGCTGTCGGGGGCTTTGAGTACTTGTACATTGCAATCGACAAGTTCACAAAGTGGCCGGAAGTGGAAGCAGTGAGGAAGGTGACAGCACAGTCAGCCGTCAAGTTCTTCAGGTCGATTGTTTGCCGTTTCGGAGTACCTAACAGGATCATCACCAACAGCGGCACGCAATTCACGAGCCGCACCTTCATGCAGTACGTCCAAGATCTTGGCGCCAAGGTCTGCTTCGCTTCTGTTTCTCACCCGAGAAGCAACGGTCAAGCGGAGAGGGCAAATGCTGAAGTGTTGCGCGGGCTCAAGACCAGGACTTTCAACAGGCTGCACAAGTGCGGAAAGAATTGGATTGAGGAGCTGCCGGTGGTTCTTTGGTCGATCAGGACGACGCCAAATCGAGCCACTGGCCAGACACCTTTCACTCTAGTCTATGGAGCAGAGGCAGTTCTCCCCACGGAACTCGTATACGGATTGCCTCGAGTGCTCGCTTATGATGAGCTTGAGCAAGAGCAGCTGCGACAAGATGACGCGCTACTCCTTGAGGAGGATCGTCTTCAGGCTGCTGTACGAGCTGCTCGATACCAGCAAGCTTTGCGCCGCTACCATAGCCGCAAAGTTAATGCCAGAAGCCTCGAGGAAGGCGACCTTGTTCTTCGGCACGTTCAATCCGCCAAGAATTCCAACAAGTTGACGCCGAAGTGGGAAGGCCCTTATCGGGTGAAACGAGTCACTAGGCCTGGCGCAGTCCGCCTTGAGACCGAAGATGGCTTTCCGGTGAGCAACTCCTAGAACATTGAGCATCTTCGTAAGTTTTACCCGTAAGGCGCGGTTGTCGGAACCTGCTCCGGCAACCACCTTTTGTACAAGTCTTTCCGCTGTTGCATGTAATCCTATGTACAAAGCCGGGCGAAGACCCCGTGCATAAATAAAGCTCATTTGCTCCGCGCATCTTGTCAAATTTCATGCTTTCTATTTTTTGCATGTGTTATCTGACACTTTATGCAGCACCTGTCCCCGGTAAGCAATAACGAGCCTTAAGGCTCCATATCTTTATTTTCTCTTCTTTCTTTTTCTCAAAAGGAAGGTTCCCTCGCCCACAAGTTTGCCGGGGGGAAGGAGGAGATAATGGAGATAATGGTGTGGACCAGGCATCATTCAAGAAAGTATCGCCTTGCCGGGACGCAAACGACAGAAAAGCTAAGTTGCCAAAGTTTGAGCAATCAGTTTAAAAAAAAATTAAGTTATCTTCCTCGAACGACCGTACTTTATATGGAAAACCTGTGCGCGGAGGAACCAACTCGCAGCTAGTTGCGCCCTTACTTTGTTTCGAGTCTGCTCAACAACTTAAGTGTGCAGCGACTAGTTGCGACAAGGTTTCTTGCCGGTAGTAGCACCACCAGCAGGCTACTGATGTTCCGCACTCAGCGCTCGCGGCAAGGGTGCCTGCGCCGACAAGTTCCCGGAGAGCGTAGGGTAAAAACATACAAAGGAAGGAATCAAGTAAAGGGAATAACATAGCAAATACTGCCCAAGATAAAGTTATATTACAAAGATAACTTGTCGCAGCTCTAACAGATTGTTCTTCATAACATGACTAGCAGCGGCAAGAAAAGGAGAAAACAGGCGGCCTAATCTACGCGATCGCCGTCGACCCTCCTAACTTCATTCACCTTGTCCACAATGGGTGCGACAAGGGCCTTGAGCTCTTCCAGATCAGCGCCTGCCGGCAGCTTCTTGAGGACGTTGGTGAGGTTGAGGCCTGGGTTGTGGAAGGCCACCTTCACCAACACCTTTTCCAGAACTCTCGCGCAGATCGTGCGCGACTCGTCAGCCAGCTGCCTTGGGATCCTTTCCCGGAGTTGCTGGAGGGCCGTCGCCACGCCCTTGAAGAACAGAGTGAGCTTGGCGCTGGGCTGGAGGTTCTCATCGGAGGAGTACCCTAAACCCTCCATTTCCAGCTGCGCCAGCTCCTCGTCGATGACCGCGGCGATGTTCACGAGGCCCTCCGTCCAGAGCTCCACAGTATCCCTGAAGGTGTTCTGGGTTTCGGCGGCCCTCGTCAGCAGCGCCTTGTTGGCCTTGATCTCCTCCTTCAAGGCCTCCTCCCGCTTCTTGGCGCCGTCCAGCGTCTCAGTTAGTGTAGCCAGCTTCAACTCGAGATCAGCGTTGGAGTCCTTGGCGGCGCTCAGCTCTCTGCCCTTCTCGAGGAGACGTCCCTGTAGCTCACCGTGGGCAAGGGCGTCCTTCTCGCGCTCGCGCTGGAGTGTGGCAAGCTCTTCATTCCTCGCCTTAAGATCGGCCTCTAGCTGCGCCACCTTCACCTCCAGCTCCTTCTTTGCGGCCTCAGCAGCTGTGGTAGCGTCCTTTGCCTCCTTGAGAGCCCCGCCAAGCGTTTGCTCGCGCGCGGAGAGCTCCTCCTCATAGCTGTCCAGATTGACCTTCCGCTGCGTCAACTCGCCTTCCCGCGCGGACAGCTCCTCGGCGGCAAGCCACTGTTGCTCTTCGGCTTCAGCCTTCTCGAGGAGGAAGGCCTTCCGCGCCTCGACAAGCTGCGCCCGCTCTTCTGCTATAGACCGGAGGGCTTCCTGGTTGCGACTCTGGAGCTCCTCCGCGTGCTTCTCAATGTCCACTCCCGCCTGCGCGACAAGCGCTTCCCGGGACTCTAGTTTGGCTTGTCGGGCGCGGTAGAGCGATAGCAGCCTCCGCAGCAGCTGTTCCTCCTTAGGCTCGCCGCTGCTGCTGCTTGGCGTGTCGACCAGTGTCAACCCAGCGGAGGCAAGCAATTCTCCGTCAAAAACTTCTCCTTCGACCGGAGCCCTGGAGCTTGATGCCCAGGGGAGTTTTATGAAGACGCCATCACCGGCCTTCAGATAGGCGCCGGGCTGGGGATCTTCGGAGCCTGGCGCAGCGGCAGCGGCAGAGGGATCGGTGGTCGGCGTAGTGCCTTGCGCTCCTGCGTCCTCGGGGCCGTCAGTGCGATCGCCGGACCCCTCGCCAGCTCCTACGTCGGCAGCTTTGGCGGCCTCTTCGCCGGCGGGATCTTCGGCGCTAGCTTCTCCTTCGGGGGCAGCGGCGTCGTTGGTGTTGCCACGCGCGTTCTCCTCACCGGTGGCCTCGGTCTCCATCGGCTCCGTGGATGGCGAATCCGAAGACAGGAAGAGGGAGAAGAAGTCAAGCAGATATCCAAATAGACAATCAGAAGAAGAACCCAAGGGAAGTTTCAAACAAGGGAGATTACCTGTACTGGGATCTACAGTCATGGGCTCCGCCAACGAGGGATCGCTGGTGCTGCCCCTTGCTGGAGACTCCTCCCTTGCCGGGGACTTCTCCCCTGCCGGAGAACGCTCCCTTGCCGGGGAATCCTCCCTTGGCGGCGTAGTTGAAGCAGATAGTATCTCTGGGGCGGCTTCAGGAGGCTCTTGGTGAGGCTGTTCTGCTCCTACAGAAGCAAACCAACAGTCAGATGTCAGCAAAGGAAAGAGCACCCATGCGCACCCAACAACAAGAAGTAAACAGATACTTACGCTGGGGGCTGCGCTGGGGGCTGCTTCGAGGAGTAGTTGCCGGGTCCGGCAAGGTGGTCTCGGGCGCGCCCCCTGCTGTCGCGGTGGGCTCGTCCTCGATGATAATCACTGGAGCCCTGTCCCTCTTCGCCGCTCTCTGGGCTAGGGTCCTGAAAAGGAATAAGTTTAGAGTGAAGCAAGTCAGATGCAAGACAAGAAACAGCAAGAATTACAAGTACAACAAAAAAAATCTTACTCTTCTTCCTCCTCGTCGGAGCTGAGCACGGAGAGGTCGAAGTCTGGCCCTCTTTCGGCGCGACGAGGCGAAGGAGTAGGCTCCCTTGGCCGCTTGGTGGGGGCAGCGGCAGGATCAGAAGCGGCGGCCCAGGAGGACCCCGCTCCAATTGCCGCAGCAGCATGAGATGCTCCCGCGGCAACAGTGCTTGTCGCGGTGGAGCGTGTCGCGCGGCGCGGCGGCTGTTGACCCGTCTGCCGCCCTGCTATGTCCCCGGTCCTGCGGAGGCGCCTTCTTGGTGGAGCTGGGGGCTGCACTGGGAGCTCCGCTTGCAGCAAGCTGCTTGAAGACGGCTGGCCGCTTGCACCCTCGGCGGGCTCGCTCGACTCGGCTTTGGGCTCTCCCTCGCTGACGATCTCCCCGACAAGCTCGTCTCGATCGGCAAGGCTTGCCGCCTCGGCTGCCTCTGCCTCCTCCACGGTAAACCCAAACTCGCTCGCGGCAGCGGCCGCCGCCGCCTCTTCCGCCCTGGTGGCGATGCGCCGCATCTCATCTTCGGTGGTGTCGCGGGTGAGGCTCCTCTGTTCGTCGGTGCGGACTGCCACCTCCACCAAGTCGTCGAAGAACTGTTGCACGACGTCCTCGGCGGGCTCCTGCCAAGTTGGAATAATTCCATGCAAGTCGCATTCCGGCATCATTGCGCGGATGCGATCGAGCGAAGACTTGTTCACAACGGGACGACGCCCTGCGGCAGCCTGAACCGTTCTGGATGCTGAGTATCGTGCTTGAACAGCTCCTTGAGCATCGCATCCAGCTCCAGGACGGTGAAATTGAAGTTGAGGCCCGGGCACAGCCTCATGATATCTGCAGGACCCCCGAACTCCCAGGCGGGTCTCCTCCTCTCTTGCAGGCGGTCGATGCGGCGGCGAAGGAAATCCGCGCCAACAGCGCCTACAGTCAGTCCGGCAAGCCTGAGCCGCAAGATCCGGGTGATGGCAATCTTCAGCTTGTCGTCGTCCGCGGCCAGGGCGCTCCAATCGTTGCCGCGCACTGCTGGGGTTTGACGCAGGGCAGTGAACGGCTGCGGGTTCTCCTCAATGATCCAACACCATTCCGCTCTCCACTCCTCCCATTTGCTGCGAAGCTCCCCGTCCAGATAGGCCTCCTTCTTGCCGACTCTCGAGATTCAGGCAATTCCTCCGGCTAGGGGCTCTCCTCTCTCGACCCGGGGCATGAAGAAATGGCGGAAGAGGGCTACGTTTGGGTGGAATCCGACAAAGTTTTCGCAGAGATGTGCGAAAACCGCCATGGTCAGAACGGCATTGGGGGTGAAGTCAAGGAGGTGGAACCTGTAGGTGTTCGTGAGGTCACAAAAGAATTTAGAGAAGGGCGGGCAGAGCCCGCAGTAGAAGAACAGCGCGAAGAAAGGGTATCCGTTCGGAGCCCGTTCGGAAGCGGCGGCAGAGAGTACCTTGGTGCGCGGATGCGCTTGCGTCTCCGTCGACCAGAAGAGGTAGAACCACTCCCTCAGCTCCTTCGTGGAGAGCTCAGGGGGGAAAGTTGCCCGCTCCTTTCGCAGCGCCTCGAGCCGCAGCGCCTCGGCCGACATCACACCCTTCCCGGTCTTCGGAGCCATGGCGGAGGCGGTGGGGGAGATCGAGGGCGTTGGCGGCGACGGCGGCGATGGGGGGCGGAGCGCTGCTCTCTTTCGGCTTTGGAAGCGGAGGGGAGCGGTGGAGATTTCTGAGATTGGAACCGCAAGTGGTGATGGTGGGGGAACTGCCCCTGTTTCCCCTGCTTATCAAGAGGAGGAGGCGAACGTTACGCTTTTTCCGAATAAAGAACCACCCACGATCTCTCCCACGACGCCGCATTCGACGCGTGCCGTTAAGGGAGAGCGCGGTGGATACGAAGTCAGATACGGCGTGGACCCAGGCCGCGCGTGCCCTTGCCCTGTTTTGGGCCTGGCCCAACAGTGCTCGACATCGTGTGTGGCCCAGGCCCGAGGGCTCCTGTCGGTGTACTAGAGTAGGGGTACACTAGTATCCCAAACTTGTGCAGGGGCAGTCGCAGCGCCCCGCGGCAAGGCTTGCCGGGTTCCCGCCAAGGTCCTCCGTGGTTCCTTTGGAGCCATTCAAGAACAAAGTGTTCAAGCCAAGAAGACAAGGCCCCGGCAAGAGGAGCTTGCCGGGAAGGACAAGGCCCCGGCAAGAGGAGCTTGCCGGGAAGGCCAACCAAGGCTTTTAAGGAACTTGCCGCAACGCGCCGCGCGTTCCGGCAAGACCCGACGAGCGACAAGCTTCCGGGCGCGACAAGACAACAACCGCGGCAAGGCGCTTGCCGCTGCAGGCCGCCACTCTGTGCCCACGCTCCAGCGCATCCGTCGACGTGTCACCACAGGACCGTTCCAGGCGCACGTGGTGAGAGGCTGTGCAGCCAAGCGGTGCGAGGTGGCGAGCGGAGATGACAAGATGGCCATCGTGGCAAGCGGTGACTCCCCTAACAGTCACTTTTCTGCAATGTTTGGGCAACACAGACGGGCATTTAATGCCTTTGTCCCCTGCCGTCAGGGTTAGGTAGGATCCACTGTAGAAGCAGTTGTACCAACCACACCTTTTACGTTTTTGCCATCGCCTGCGTTGCCACCTGTCGGTGACCCCTTGAGCATATAAAAGGAGGCCCATGCGCAACGTAGAGGGGGTTCGACTCATTCGAAATCAGAGAACGCTCACGCTCTCGAGCAGGAACTCAATACAACCACAAAGCAGCAGTAGGAGTATTATCTCTTCGGAGAGCTCCGAAGCTGGGTAAAAATCGATCGCGTGCCTCGCCTCGATCCGCTCTTCGTGCGATCTCCGCCCCCCGCCGGACCGAAAAGGGGCTCCGGTCCCATAGGTGTTCGTTTCCCATGACAATGTAGAATTTTTCTGGAAAGCATAAACAAGTGTTTGAAAGGAGTTCTTTAAAAGAAAGACCCAGTAAAGTTGCTTACATATTGAGCATCAAGATCTATTGAGATAGATCAAGACGCTTGATAAGATTTTCAATGAGTACATACCTTGACAAGATTTTGAAATAGTTCAAAATGGAACAGTCAAAGGAAGAGTTCTTGCCTGTGTTGCAAAGGTGTGAAATTGAGTAAGACTCAAATCTCGACCATGGTAGAAAATAGAAAGAGAATGAAAGTCATTCCCTATGCCTCAGTCATAGGTTCTATAAAAGTATGCCATGCTATGGACCAGACCTATTTGTATACTCTGCCCTGACTTGGCAAGGGAGTACAATAGTGACCTAGGAGTAGATCACTGGACATTGGTCAAAATTATCCTTAGTGGAATAATGATGTGTTTCTCGATTATGGAAGTGACAAGAGGTTCATCGTAAATGGTTACGTCAATGCAAGATTTGACACTGATCTAGATGACTCTAAGTCTCAATCTGGATACATATTGAAAGTGGGAGGAATTAGCTAGAGTAGCGCCGTATAGAGCATTGTAGACATAGAATATTTTTGCAAAATACATACGGCTCTAAATGTAACAGACCCGTTGACTAAACTTCTTTCACGAGCAAAATATGATCACACCTTAGTACTCTTTGGGTGTTAATCACATAGCAATGGGAACTAGATTATTGACTCTAGTAAACCCTTTGGGTGTTGGTCACATGACGATGTGAACTATGAGTGCTAATCATATACAGATATGAATATTGGTGTTAAATCACATGGAGATATGAGCTAGATTACTGACTCTAGTGCAAGTGGGAGACTGAAGGAAATATGCCCTAGAGACAATAATAAAGTTATTATTTCTTTCCTTATTTCATGATAAATGTTTATTATTCATGCTGGAATTGTATTAATCGGAAACATATGTGTGAATACATAGACAAACATAGTGTCACTGGTATGCCTCTACTTGACTAGCTCATTAATCAAAGATGGTTAAGTTTCCTAACCATAGACATGATTTTTCATTTGATTAACGGGATCACATCATTAGCAGAATGATGTGATTGACTTGAACCATTCCATTAGCTTAGCACTTGATCGTTTAGTATGTTGCTATTGCTTTCTTCATGACTTATACATGTTCCTGTAACTATGAGATTATGCAATTCCCGTTTATCGGAGGTACACTTTGTGTGCTACCAAACGTCACAATGTAACTGGGTGATTATAAAGGTGCTCTACGGGTGTCTCTGAAGGTACTTGTTGGGTTGGCGTATTTCGAGATTAGGATTTGTCACTCCGATTGTCGCAGAGGTATCTCTAGGCCCACTCGGTAATACACATCACTATAAGCCTTGCAAGCATTGTAACTAATGAGTTAGTTGCAGGATGATGTATTACGGAACGAGTAAAGAGACTTGCCGGTAACGAGATTGAACTAGGTATTGAGATACCGATGATCGAATCTCGGGCAATTAACATACCGATGACAAAGGGAACAATGTATGTTGTTATGCAGTTTGACCGATAAAGATCTTCGTAGAATATGTGGGAGCCAATATGAGCATCTAGGTTCCGCTATTGGTTATCGACCGGAGATGTGTATCGGTCATGTCTACATAGTTCTCGAACCCGTAGGGTCCGCACGCTTAAAGTTCGATGACGGTTATATTATGAGTTTATGTGTTTTGATGTACCGAAGGTAGTTTGGAGTCCCGGATGAGATCGGGGACATGTTGAGGAGTCTCGAAATGGTCGAGACGTAAAGAGCGATATATTGGACGCCTATATTCGGACTTCGGAAAGGTTCCTAGTGATTCGGGTATTTTTCGGAGTACCGGGGTGTTACGGGAATATGGGGAAGAGTATTGGGCCTTGATGGGCCTTAGTGGGAAGGAGAGGCAGCAGCCAGGAGGTGGCGCGTGCCCCTCCCAAGCCCAGTCCGAATTGGACAAGGGGTTTGGGGCGCGGCCCCCGTCTCCATTCCTTCTCCCCTCCCATCCTTTCCCCCCTTCTCCTAGTAGGACTAGGAAAGGAGGAAACCTACTCCTACTAGGAGTAGGAATCCTACCCCCTTGGGCGCGCCTCCTCCCCTTGGCCGGCTCCCTCCTCCACTCCTTTATATACGGGGGAGGGGGGCACCCCATAGAAACAACAATTGATCAGTGATCTCTTAGCCATGTGCGGTGCCCCTGTCCACCATAGTTCTCCTCGATAATATCGTAGCTGTGTTTAGGTGAAGCCCTGCATCGGTAGAACATCATCATCGTCACCACGTCGTCGTGCTGATGGAACTCTCCGTCGAAGCTTTGCTGAATCGATTTTCATGGGACGTCATCGAGCTGAACATGTGCAAGAACTTGGAGGTGTCGTGCTTTCGGTGCTTGATCGGTCGGGCCATGAAGACGTATGACTACATCAACCATGTTCTGCTAACGCTTCTGCTTTCGGTCTATGAGAGTACGTGGACACACTCTCCCCTCTCGGTTCTATGCATCACTATGATGTTGTGTGTGCGTAGGAATTTTTTGAAATTACTACGTTCCCAACACATCTGACATGACAAACCATGACAAGAACCATGCCTTGAAGGTTGGAGTCGTTGACCGAGGAACCCATCAACCTTTCATTGATCCTTAGAGGGAAACTCTCAATCAAAGCACCAGTGTCAGTGTCAAAACTGGCAGATCGATAGCGTAATAGGGGGTCCTGAGCTGTGGATCTCGGATCGATAGCGTTGGTGCAACGATAGGCCCCTTATGTTTTGGAGTTTATTGACATAAACAATATGGGACATATGTGTTTGCTAGTGCTCACAGTGTAATAGGTCCCTGAGATATCGAGGAGTTTGTTGCAAACGACGAACATTGAAGGAAATATGCCCTAGAGGCAATAATAAAGTTGTTATTTTGTATTTCCTTATTCATGATAAATGTTTATTATTCATGCTAGAATTTTATTGATCAGAAACCTAAATACATGAGCGAATACATACACAAACACTGTGTCCCTAGTGAACCGCTACTTGACTAGCTCGTTGATCAAATATGGTTAAGGTTTCTAACCATGGACATGAGTTGTCATTTGATAATGGGATCACATCATTAGGAGAATGATGTGATGGACAAGACCCATCCGTTTAGCTTATCATATTGATCGTTCAGTTTTATTACTATTGCTTTCTTCATGTCAAATACATATTCCTTCGACTATGAGATTATGCAACTCCCGGATACCGGAGGAATGCCTTATGTGTTATCAAACATCACAACACAACTGGGTGATTATAAAGATGCTCTACAGGTATCTCCAAAGGTGTTTATTGGGTTGGCATAGATCAAGATTAGGATTTGTCACTCCGAGTTTTGGAGCGGTATCTCTGGGCCCGCTCGATAATACACATCATATGAAGCGCTGCAAGCAAAGTGACTAACGAGTTAGTTGCAGAATGATGTATTATGGAACGAGCAAAGAGACTTGCCGGTAACAAGATCGAACTAGGTATGAAGATACCGATGATTGATATTGGGCAAGTAACATACCGATGGACAAAGGGAATAACGTATGTTGTCATAACGGTGCGACCGATAAAGATGTTCGTGGAAAATGTGGGAGACAATATGAGCATCCATGTTCCGCTATTGGTTATTGACCGGATAGGTGTCTCGGCAATTTCTACATAGTTCTCGAACCAGTAGGGTTCGCACGCTTAACATTTGATGACGATATTGTATTATATGAGTGATGTGATTTGGTGACCAAATGTTGTTCGGAGTCCCGAATGAGATCACGGACATGACGAGGAGTCTCGAAATGGTTGATAGGTAAAGATTGATATATATGATGATAGTATTCGGACGCCGAAAGTGTTCTAGAGTGTATCGGCTATTTATCGAAGTACCGGGGGGTTTATTGGAACCCCCGGGGAAGATATGGGCCATATGGGCCATGAGAGGGGAGCACCCCAGCCCACAAGGGGTGGCGCCCCCCCCCTTAGGTATGTGGCCAAATTGGAGAAGGAACAAGGGGGGTTCTGCCCCCCTTCCTTTGTCTCTCCCACCTTCCCTTTCTTCTCCGGTGAAAAAAAGGAAAGTCGAGCGCCACTTAGGGAAACCCCAAGTAGGATTCGGATCCTACTTGGGGCACCCCCTGGCTGGATCTCCTCCCCTCCCACCTATATATATGTGGGGAGGGGGAGCCTAGAACACAACATCAATTGTTAGCCGTGTGCCCCCCCCCCCAAGATGACAAACCCGGTCATATTCTTGTGGTGCTTAGGCGAAGCCCTATGCGAATTACTTAACCATCACCGTCACCACGCCATCATGCTGACGGAACTCATCTACTTCCTCGATATCTTGTTGGATCAAGAGGACGAGGGACACATCGAGCTAAACGTGTGTAGAACTCGGCGGTGTCGTACGTTCGGTACTTGATCGGTCAGAGCTAGAAGAAGTTTGACTACATCTACTGCATTGTCAAACGCTTCCGCTTACGTTCTCCGAGGGTATGTAGACACACTCTCCCCCTCATTGCAATGCATCTCCTAGATAGATCTTGTGTGAGCGTAGGAATTTTTTGAAATTGCATGTATGATTCCCAATAGTGGCATCCGAGCCAGGTCTATGCATAGATGATATACACGAGTAGAACACAAAGATTTGTGGGCGGGGATCGTCATACTGCTTACCACCAATGTCTTATTTTGATTCGGCGGTATTGTTGGATGAAGCGGCCCGGACCAACCTTACATGACCATGTTCATGAGACCGATTCCACCGACAGACATGCAACTAGTATTGCATAAAGGTGGTTGGCGGGTGTCTATTTCTTCTACTTTAGTTGAATTTGAAATTTTACTGTGGTCGTTCCTTGTTGAAGGTTAAAACAGCAAACTTGATAAATCACCATTGTAGTTTTGATGTGCTGGAAAGAACGATTCTTGCTAGAATCCCGTAGCAGCCACGTGAAACTTGCAACAACAAAGTAGAGGACGTCTAACATGTTTTTGCAGGCCATGTTGTTATGTGATATGGTCAAGATATGATGTGATATACGTTTTTGTATGAGATGATCATGTTTTGTAGAAGTTATCGGCAACCGGTAGGAGCCTTATGGTTGTCTCTTTATTGTATGAAATGCAAACGCATTGTAATTTCTTTACTTTATCACTATGCGTTAGCGATAGTTGTAGAAGCAATAGTTGGCGAGATGACAACGACGCAACGATGGAGATCAAGATGTCGAGCCAATGGCGATGGAGATCATGACGATGTTTTGGAGATGGAGATCAAAAGCACAAGATGATGATGGCCATATCATGTCACATATTTTGATTGCATGTGATGTTTATCTTTTATGCATCTTATTTTTATTAGTACGATGGTTGCATTATAAGATGATCCCTTGACTAAATTTCAAGGTATGTTCTCCCTGAGTATGCACCGTTGCGACAGTTCGTCATGTTGAGACACCACGTGATGATCGGGTGTGATAGACTCTACATTCACATACAACAGGTGCAAGACAGTTTTGCACATGTGGAATACTTGGTTTAAACTTGACGAGCCTAGCATGTAAATACATGGCCTAGGAACACTGGAGACCGAAAGGTCGAACGTGAATCATATAGTAGATATGATCAACATAGAGATGTTCACCATAGCTGACTACCGCATCTCACGTGATGGTCAGACATGGGTTAGTTGATTTGGATCACGTATCACTTAGATGACTTGAGGGATGTCTATTTAAGTGGGAGTTCTTAAGTAATTTGATTAATTGAACTTGATTTATCATGAAATTAGTCCTGTTAGTATTTGCATATCTATGTTGTAGATCAATAGCTCCCGATGTAGCTCCCCGTTTATTTTTGATATGTTCCTAGAGAAAAAGAAGTTGAAAGATGATAGTAGAAATGAAGCTGACCGGGTCCATGATCTGAGTATTATCCTCATTGCTGCACAAAAAAAATTATGTCCTTGAAACACCGCTAGGTGATAGACCTATTGCAGGAGCAGATGCAGATGTTATGAATGTTTGGCAAGCTCGGTATGATGACAGTTGATAGTATAGTGCGCCATGCTTTACAGCTTAGAATCGGGACTTCAAAAATAGTTTTGAACAGCACAGATCATATGAGATGTTCCAAGATCTGAAATTGGTATTTCAGACTCATGCCCGTGTCAAGAGGTATGAGACGTCTGACAAGTACTTTGCCTACAAAATTGAGGAGAATAACTCAACCAGTGAGCATGTGGCCAGAATGTCTGAGTACTAAAATCACTTGAATGAAGTGGGAGTTAATCTTCCAGATGAAATAAGTGATTGACAGAGCCCTATAGTTACTATCACCAAGTTACTAGAACTTCATGATGAACTATAATATGCAAGGTATGATCAAAATGATTCACGAGATCTTTGTGATGCTGAAATCGATGAAGGTAGAAATCAAGAAAGAGCATCAAGTGTTGATGGTTAACAAGACCACTAGTGTCAAGAAAAGGGCAAATGAAAGACAGGGAACATCGAGAAGAATGGCAAGCAAGTTGCCACTCCCGGGAAGAAGCCCAAAGCTGGACCCAAGCCTGAAATTGAGTGCATCTACTACAAAGGAAATGTTCGCTAGAAGCAGAACTACCCCAAACATTTGGCAGATAAGAAGGATGGCAAATTGCACGAAGGTATATTTGATATACAGGTTATATATTGATGTGTACCTTACTAGTGTTCGTAGTAACCCTTGAGTATTTGATACCGGTTCAGTTGGTAAGATTAGTAACTTGAAACAGGAGTTACAGAATAAACAAAGACTAGTTAAGAGCGAGGTGGTGATGTGTGTTGGAAGTGATTCCAAGGTTGATAAGATCACCATCGCACACTCCCTCTACCTTCGAGATTAGTGTTGGACCTAAATAAATGTTATTTGGTGCTTGCGTTGAGCATTAATATGATTGGATCTTGTTATTCATTTATGTTAGAGAATAATTGTTGTTCTATTTGCATGAATAAAACCCTCTATGATCATACACCCAATCTAAATGGTTTATTGAATATCAATCATAGTGATACACATATTCATAATATTGATGCCAAAAGATACAAAGTGGATAATGATAGTGCAACATATTTGTGGCACTGCCATTTAGGTCATATTGGTGGAAAGCGCAAGAAAAAACTCCATGCAGATGAACTTTTGGAATCACTTCATTATGAATCACTTGATTATGAATCATTTGATACTTGCGAACCATGCCTCATGGGCAAGATGACTAAAACTCCGTTCTCCGGAATAGTGGAGCGAGCTGATGACTTATTGGATATAATACATATCGATGTATGCGGTCTGACGTGCGTTAAGGCACGCGGCGGGTATCATTATTTTCTGACTTCACAGATGATTTGAGCAGATATGGGTATATCTACTTAATGAAACACAAGTCTGAAACATTTGAAAAGTTAAAAGCTTTTCAGAGTGAAGTGGAGAATCATCATAACAAGAATATAAAGTTTCTACAATCTGATCGCATAGGCGAATATATGAGTTACGAGTTTCACCTTCATTTAAAACAATGTGGAATAGTTTCACAACTCATGCCACCTGGAGCACCACAACATAATGGTGTGTCTGAACATTGTAACCGTACTTTACTAGATATGGTGCGATCTATGATGTCTCTTACCGATTTACCACTATCGTTTTGGGTTTATGCATTAGAGACATCTGCATTCACGTTAAATAGGGCACCGTCTAAATCCATTGAGACGACACCATATGAACTGTGGTTTAGCAAGAAACCTAAGCTCTCATTTCTTAAAATTGGGGGTTGTGACACTTATGAAAAAAGGCTTCAGTACGATAAGCTCGAACCCAAGTAGGAGAAGTGTGTCTTCATAGTATACCCTAAGGAAACTATTGGGTACACCTTCTCACACAGATCCAAAGGTAAGATCTTTGTTGTGAAGAATGGAACATTTCTAGAGAAGGAGTTTCTCTCGAAAGAAGTGAGTGGGAGGAAAGTAGAACTTGATGAGGTAATTTAACCTTCTCTCAATTTGGAAAGTAGCTCATCATAGAAATCTGTTCCTGTGATGTCTGCACCAACTAGAGAGGAAGCTAATGATGATGATCATGAAACTTAAGATCAAGTTTCTACTGGACCTCATAGGTTGAACAGAGCACGTTCCGGAACAAAG
Organism: Triticum dicoccoides; assembly: GCF_002162155.2. Classification (NCBI taxonomy): domain Eukaryota; kingdom Viridiplantae; phylum Streptophyta; class Magnoliopsida; order Poales; family Poaceae; genus Triticum; species Triticum dicoccoides. The sequence goes on from NC_041391.1 coordinate 258,587,800, forward strand.
TGATATGGTAATCCTATCCTGGAAGTCATGTTACTAGGCCATGGCAAACCTATGAATTATGAAGAAGCTATGATGAGCCCAGATTCCGACAGATGGCTTGAGGGCATGAAATCTAAGATAGGATCCATGTATGAGAACAAAGTGTGGACTTTGGTGGACTTACCCGATGTCGGTCGTAAACGACACCTATGGGATCACTGGAATCCCTACTACGGTTGCGGGGCACGGGGATCGTGAGAAGAGCAGGACTAGTAGACAACACAAAGGGAATTTACCCAGGTTTGGGCCGCAAAGATGCGTAAAACCCTACGATCCTGCTTTGGTGGATTTATTTAGTGTTCTTGAGCTCTTTAACTAGCTCTGGGTGCTGCTAGGTTCAAAAGAGCCGAATCCTTCTCCAGTGTGCCATGGGCCTCCTTTTATAGGCGAAAGGGGCTGCCACAGTGGCACACAGGAGGTGGAAAGTGCTACAGCGCTATGAGCTTATCGCTGGTATTACAGGACAAAGCGCATTCAATGCGAGGCTTAGGTGTCCCTTAACTTTATCGGGGACGGGAGCAAGGCCCGTCCCGTCCGTCGCCGCTCATCCTTGTTTCGACACGCACACTGGCCAGCGGTGCATGCGGTGTCATGTAGGTAGGCAGGCAGCTGAGGTGGCGCGGTGGTGGAGCCTCCAGGAAGGGCTGCATGTTGCCACATAGGTGCCTGCCCAGCTGGTTGGGTTGGCAGCTGCATGCGAACGACGGCGGAGACTAGGCTGGCGTGGGCCTTGCGGTGGCCCTCCTTGCGTGCTTGGTGAGGGTCTTGTCGGGTGGCCCGGCAAGGGTCTTGCCGGGTGGCCCAGCAAGGGTCTTGGCGTGGCACACTGGCGTCCCCGGCAAGGATCTTGCCGGCGGTCTTGTGGGTTTCTTCGGGGAGGATGCTTGCCTTCCTATCCTCATTTGATCTTGACTATTCTTTGTCTTCACAAAGATCTGCATGCCACCATGGAGGTGCCTCCAGAGCCCTGTCCCAACACGTTTGTTTAGCGTTGGTGGGCTCTAAGGTGGCTTGCTTGACTGGTGGGGGCGAGCTGCCCCGGCAAGGGTCTTCCCAGAGCCGCTGAGGCTGCCCCGGCAAGGGTCCTTGCCAGGGAAACGTGCCTCGTCCATCTGATCTTTGTGGCCTTGATCCTTGTTGTTGCTCTATTTGTCTTGTGTGTTCGGCTTCTCTCTAGCTTCCCTTTCCTGCCCTGTTATGCTTGGCTGTTGTGGGTTGTTCTGACTGGCCGTGCACAAGTAAAGGGGTCAAAAAGGAGAGCCCCTACTTTTCTACACCGATAGGAGCCCCCTTCGTCGCGTATTGACGTCCTGCCGCCTCGTCTTCGAGCTCTTCCTCCGGCGCCGCCATCACCATCCAGCCCTTGGACGGCCAACGAGATGTTCTCTTGTTGTCTTCTGCCACTCGTAGCTCGCCTAGGCGCCCCTTTTGCCCTTCTGCTTTCTTGTTCCATTTCCTGAGGAGAGGGACAAGAAAGGGGTTACGGGCACCTTGTATCTTTTTAGTCTTGTAAGCCTTCAGGCCTTTGTTAACTTTAGAACTTGTAATACCCTTGTTCATGTTTTTCATTTTGTATGAACTGTACCTGTACGGGATGTTTTTTAATGACAAAGGGATGTTTGCCGGGATTTTCGTTCACGGGTGAAACCCACGAGAAGGAGTGAATCCTTGTTATTTTTTAAGATAAACACTTTTCGCCCGGCAACAGGCCTTGCCGTCTCCCCACTTCGCTCGACCTTTCTCACGCCCTTGGCAGCCTCATTCCTCTTCTTTGCTACCGTGGAGACGACTAGATTCAGACCCAGTGGATAATCCTTGGGTGCCAAAAAAGGGGAGCACGGTAGCTCAGGGATAGAACGGGGTTTCACGTATCCCAATCCATAACAAAAAGCATGATAGGGGATAGAGAACTTATTTGGATCTGCAGCCCCCGGCAACGTCGTCTTGCCGCGGATGAATCCTTGTCCTTGCAGCCCCTGGCAACTTTGGCTTGCCGGGGCTCGGACGCCAGTACGTCCCCTTTCTTCCAAAATAGCTCGGGAAGGATATTTATGTGCCCTACAAACCAAAGAAGACAGAGAAGAACAGAGAGACACACACTCGACCTCTAAGCTAGGGGTTAGCCGCCGCTAAGCACTATCAACCCTAACCAAGGAAGAGACTCAACCTAGCATGCATGCTATAACTTAGGGTGCCAGCGCTTCGTTTATTTATGCTCAGGGTCTGCGCCTGGCTTCGTACAAAGGGTTACATGCCTTGCCGGCAAGGCTTGTACAAAAGGGTGGCTTGACGGGAGGCCCGGCAGCTGCGCCTTATGGGTAAAACTTGTAGAGATGCTCGATGTTCTAGGAGTTGCTCACTGGAATGGCATCTTCGGTCTCCAGTCGGACTACGCCGGGCCTGGTGACTCGTGTTACCCAATAAGGGCCTTCACACTTCAGCGTCAACTTGTTGGAATTCTTGGCCGACTGAACATGCCGAAGAACAAGGTCGCCTTCCTCAAAGCTCCGGGCATGAACCTTGCGGCTATGATAGAGGCGCAAGGCTTGTTGGTAGCATGCTGCTCTCATAGCCGCCCGGAGACTATCTTCCTCAAGGAGTGTCACATCATCTTGCCGCAGTCGCTCTTGCTCAAGCTCATCATAAGTGAGCACTCGAGGTGACCCGTATATGAGTTCTGTGGGGAGAACTGCTTCTGTCCCGTAAAGCAGGGCAAAGGGTGTCTGGCCGGTGGCTCGATTTGGCGTCGTTCTGATCGACCAAAGAACTGCTGGCAACTCATCAATCCAGCGCCTTCCACTCTTGCGGAGCCTGTCAAAAGTCTTCGTTCGTAAGCCTCGCAGGACTTCCGCATTTGCTCTCTCCGCTTGGCCGTTGCTCCGTGGATGTGCCACGGAAGCAAAACAGACCCTGCTGCCGAGATTCTCAATATATTCCATGAAGGCATCGCTTGTGAACTGTGTGCCGTTGTCGGTGATGATCCTGTTGGGCACCCCAAAACGGCACACTAGGTGAGGGAGTCCTGTGTAACACCCCGGATGCAACACCCCGGATATGATATTTCCTTCGTGGTTGGGTTTTTTGTCTTCGTTTTGCTTTTTGTTCATGTCATGCATTCATCATTGCATCTTTTGCATTGCATCATGTCATCTTGCAACCCTTTTTAAAACTCGACTAAATAAATCGAGTGGATCCTCGGTCCATTTAAATTGAGAGATATTCACAATGGTGATTTCTCTTTATACCATATCCTCCCATATTAGGGAGCTATATTAAAATATTCCATTAACTTTGGAATTAACCATAACACACTTGCAAAATAATTCTGTGCCTTTTCTGCTTCAAGTTTGGTCTCCAAATTTGCCCTAAATTCTTTCTTCACTTTCCGGAGCTCCACCAAAAATCTCCACATTTTGGCCACTCCTAAACCTTGTCCTAGTTCAAACCATTTGAATTAAATCAAATGAGTTTGAATTTAAATCTTGCATTCGTGCCAACTTCTATTTTCTCGGAACAAGCACATTTTTGTGAGTCCAGGAAAATTATCCGCGCGTCCAACTTCTTCCCCTAACCTCCCTTTCTTTTCTTTCTTATCTCTGTTTTTTTTCTTTCTCTTAGTGAGAGAGAGAAGAGAGCCTGCAGCCCAGCCGGTCTCTAAGCCCAAAGCCCAACCGGCGCCCCCACCAGCTCTAACCCTAGGCCGACCCTCTCCTCTCGCTCGTCTTCCTCATTCCCTCTGCTCGCCGCCGCAGCCCTGATCCCCATCTCTCTCGCTCTTCTCTTGGTCTCCACCATCTCCCCTTCGTCCTCCTACGCCGCAACACGCAGAGGAGTAGGGCCCTCGCGCCGCGCGCCTCGCCTGCCCCTGCTCCTGGTTAACCTCGCCGCCGACCTCCTTTGCCCCGTCGCATCGTTCCTCAAGCTCCCGCGCCCTGTTTCTCCTCCCGCACCGACGACCTCCTTTGGCTGCTCGCGCCTGCAGCTCCGTCCGCGAGCTCGTGCAGCCATGGCCGCCACAGGAGACTCGCGCCCGACCCCCTCGCTGAGGCCATGGATGTTCGCGGCCCCGCCTTCCTGCACCTCCACACGCCACCCGCACATGCCACCAACCGGTGCTCCGCCTCCATCGAGCTCCATCCCCTGCTGGCACTGGATCGCCAAGATGCAACCCCGACCCTGTCGGCCCCTTCCTCGTACAACGCTCAAGCCTTCATGCCCGAGGCCTTCGTCATCTCTCTGTGTTGCGCTGCGTGCGACCCTGTCAGCCACATGGTCGCCACCTCTGCAGCCTCCTGCTGCTGTTTCGTGCGCCTTCACTGCCGGTTGGCGTTGACGCAAGACCAACGGCTTCATCGTCGTTCGCCTACATGCCCGAACCTCAAAGATCCCGTGGAACGCCAAGTACCACTATCCATCTCCGGGGATTTCTCCAAGTACCGCACCGGACGCCAAGTACGACTACACCATGGTGATACGTGAACAACTACACATCTACAACTAGTGTACCTCTACATCCTGGAATCGCCAAGTACCGACACCATGTACGACTACACCTGCTGATGCGTCAAGTACCTTGGAGCGTCTACGACTACGTGGACTCGCCAAGTACCACGATGACCGTGTACCACTACCGTCGACCCCGGAGACACCGGATGCGTCAAGTCCCTCTTCGAGACGTGTACCACTACTTCCACTACTTCCACTACCGTCGCCCCGAAGATGTTGGATTCGTCAAGTGCCTCTTCGAAACGAACGTGTACAACTACTTCCACTACGACCGTTGCGAGAACGTATACTTCCTCTTCATTGCACCGAACTCGTTTCGCCCCAAAAATGCACGCTTCGAAGGTATAACCGCCGGAACGACCGCTGTGGACCGAATGCATGTGTTGTATGGGATGCACCCTTTGCACCGCGTCTGAATGGTCACTCGTTTCCATGCCACTAACCCGTGGGAACCCGGTAGTCAGGAGCACCCCACCATCTCTAGCCTGTTTCGCACATCCGCACACTTGCTCTTTTGCACCGGTATCTCATTGAGTTGTCGGATCATCAGAATGTTGCCGTGGCACCATTTCCGCTGTCGTTGCCGTGGCATCCCTTTCATTCCACCATGGTGACCAAATGCTTCATAACATGCTCATGTCAACGTTTTCATAAAATTGCATATAACTTGCATATGTCATCCGCATCATGGTAACAACAATTAAAATGTTTAAAATTGTTGTTGCATTAAAGTGCTAAATAACATGAGGATTTATCGGAATTGTTGTTCGATGTTTCCGGCCTCATTTAAACTTGCCTAAATAGTTAGTTTAATTATGCTTCACCTCTTGCCATGTTAACCAACATTTAACCGGACATGCATCATACTTGATTGTGCATTATGCCATGTTTATGCTTGTGCATTTACCATGTTGTTTGTTTCTTTCCGGTGTTGCTTCTTAGTTCCGGTAATGTTGCGATTGTGAGGATTCGTTCGACTACTCCCGTTCGTCTTCTTCATGGACTCGTTCTTCTTCCTAGCGGGATTTCAGGCAAGATGACCGCTACCCTGGATCTCACTACTATCATTGCTATGCTAGTTGCTTCGTTCTATCGCTATGCTGCGTTACCTATCATTTTCTCATCAAGCCTCCCAAATTGCCATGAACCTCTAACATTTGACACCCTTCCCAGCAAACCGTTGTTTGGCTATGTCACCGCTTTGCTCAGCCCCTCTTATAGCGTTGTTAGTTGCACGTGAAGTTGAAGATTGCTCCATGGTGGACAGGGTTATGTTGGGATATCACAATATCTCTTATATCATTAATGCATCTATATACTTGGTAAAGGGTGGAAAGCTCGGCCTTATGCCTGGTGTTTTGTTCCACTCTTGCCGCCCTAGTTTCCGTCATACCGGTGTTATGTTCCCGGATTATGCGTTCCGTACGCGGTCGGGTGATTTATGGGACCCCCTTGACAGTTCGCTTTGAATAAAACTCCTCCAGCAAGGCCCAACCTTGGTTTAACCATTTGCCTCACCACCACCTACTTTTCCCTTGGGAGTCACTCTCTCGAGGGTCATCTTTATTCAGCCCCCCAGGCAAATGCTTGTCTAAGTGTTGGTCTGAACTAGAGTCCTTTGCAGCGCCCCCTTAGGGAAACTTGAGGTATGGTTTTAGTTGTACGGAGTGCTCATGCGGTGTTGCCCTGAGAATGAGATATGTGCAGCTCCTATCGGCATGTCGGCGCATCGGGCGGCTTTGCTGGTCTTGTTTTACCATTGTCGAAATGTCTTGTAAACCGGGATTCCGAGACTGATCGGGTCTTCCTGGGAGAAGGTATATCCTTCGTTGATCGCGAGAGCTTATCCTGGGCTAAGTTGGGACACCCCTGCAGGGTATAAACTTTCGAGAGCCGTGCCCGCGGTTATGTGGCAGATGGGAATTTCTTAATGTCCGGTTGTAGATAACTTGACACCAGATCCAAATTAAAATGCATCAACCGTGTGTGTAGCCGTGATGGTCTCTTCTCGGCGGAGTACGGGAAGTGAACACGGTCTTTTGGTTATGATTGACGTAAGTAGGAGTTCAGGATCACTTCTTGATCATTACTAGCTTCACGACAGTTCCTTTGTTTCTCTTCTCGATCTTATTTGCGTATGTTAGCCACCATATAAGCTTAGTCGCTGCTGCAACCTCACCACTTTACCCCTTCCTTTCCCATTAAGCTTTGCTAGTCTTGATACCCATGGTAATGGGATTGCTGAGTCCTCGTGGCTCACAGATTACTACAACAACAGTTGCAGGTACAGGTTATGCGATGATCATGACGCGAGAGTGATGTTGCTTGTTTTGAAGTTCTTCCTCTGCTTCTTTGATCAGGGGATAGGTTCCAGGTCGGCAGTCTGGGCTAGCAGGGTGGATATTGTTTGAGTTTCTGTTTATGATTCATCTGTAGTCGGATGTTGTTCTTGTATGTTGTATTGTTGTATTCATGTGACATTGTATGTATCGTATGTATCCCCACTATTATGTAATGTTGATGTAATGATATCCACCTTGCAAAAGCGTCTTCAAGATGCGCTTCTATCCTTGGTGGGACCTTCGAGTTCCTTTAGGATAGGGTCGCATCTTGGGCGTGACAAGTTGGTATCAGAGCCTCGACCGACCATAGGAGCCCCCTTGATTGTTAGCCGTTGTTGAGTCTAGAAGAAAACTGTTTGGAGTCTTAGGATTATATATATCAGAGAGTAGGATTCTTTTTACTCCTCAGCCCCCTTCGTCGCTCTGGTGAGAACTCCAGACGTAGATGTTTTGTCTTTCCTCTCCTCAAATTTCACTAAAAAAAATTTAGGATCAAGCGGGTATCTTTGGATCGTTCCGATATTCTTATCATGAGAACATTGTTCTTGGTGCCTCCTGACATTTAGGGGTTGTGGCAGTGTCCCGGGGAGTTGAGCTCCGAGGTGTTGTCGTCCTAATTTTATCATTGCAGTTCTGGAATACCTGAGTTTTGCCGACATCGAAAATCTCTTTTATGCAGCTGTTGGTGAGATAACCTCGGCGCCACCCAGTACTGGGGAGTTTGGAGTATTGCCAGAGCTCGTATAACGGATGCTTTTCGAAGGTTGAGGTACACGATTTCCGGAGTTTTCTTGGTTAGGTGTTGACGGATGGATACAACTAGATGTAGGGATTGTTAGTTTGGGTGAGATATATTGCTTCCCCTGTATCCCCAACACCAGATTGCATAACCTGAAAGTTTCGGGAGTTTATAGGTGGGAATTCAAGTGGCTCCTAGAATATCTTTCCGACAGATGCATGATATGGGATTGGGTAAATCTCTATCATATGTATTTGTTTCGGCTTATTCTGCAAGCCAAATCCTTTGTTTTGTTTTATTTGTGGTATTCGATCTGCTTCGAAGTGAAATGTTGAATCCATACTTTTCCTAAATGGTGTTCTCATATTCCTATGGGGATACTAATCCTTCTTGATCATTGAGATTGCCATCTTAATTCTATTTCCAACCGGTGCGTTTCTCTTCGAGATGATCCCATCATTCTCCCCATCCGCAAGATCAATTATAAGTTTTCTCAACGGTGTTTGTTTCATCCGTCCCTAAGTTGCCTTTGTTTTCCCGCCCTCCCACCCTTTTCTTCAAGGACTCGGATTTCGTAATCATGTATCCTTTTATTTGTGGTAAGTCTCTTCATTCTTTTCTTCAATGTTCTTATCTGGTGATTTCCCATGAAGATGCTCACGAGCTTCAAGTTCATCATTCTTCAGTCTCGTATTCTTCTCCGGTGGATCCAATTCAAGCTTTGGATATTCATCATATTCCTTTCCTCGTTTCTAATGCTTTCTCATGCCGATGCTCCTCTTAATCATTCACCTCTCGCTTTTCATTTGTTCTGGAGTGCTGAAGATATCTCACAAGACTTGTGTTTCCATTCTCAATCCGTTCAAGATATTTCGAGGTTGTTATCTCATTCAAACCATTTAATTCAACCGGTGCAATCTCTTTTTTTTCAAGCAATCGTTCAACGGTGTATCTTTTGAGTGGGCCCTAACCCACAGGTCTTTTCCCAGGATCTTACCTGACTCTTCTAATTTATTCAGAGCCATTTCCCAAATTCTTTTCGAAGCTTGACGTAAGAATGAATTTTCATCAGTCATATGTCTTTCTCCAAAATCTTTCAAATTCTTTTCATCGTTGGTTCAACCTTTCCAATTTTCATCTCGGAGTATCTCAACAATTCATGGTGGGTTCTCATCGTCATTCTCAACATTTGAAGACCGAAGAAGAGTTTCTCTTAAATCTTGCTCCATTCACCTCAAGATTCATGGTTCTAGCCTGATGCCATCCTCTCATAATTGTTTTCGATTGTGAGAATTCTTTTTACCCATCCGGAGCATTTCATGAGTTGTTTCCATTTCTTTCCTCCATAGGCCATCATGTCATAATTCCTCATTCTCAGCTTTCATCTCTCGTTCTCCAAATCTTACCGATGCATCATTCAAGTATTATCTAATTAGCTCAGGATCTCTTCGTTCACTTGTATCTAAATCCCCTCAAGTATCTTCATTCAATTTCCAATTCTTCCCGGTGAATTGTGCCTTTGCTACTTTCATTTTCAATTCTTACGGTGGTTCGTTCGAGATTCCTCTTCCTTTGCTACCGTATCATTTCATTCGTTGTTTCCAAATATCACCGGTGGTTCCATCGATACCTTCTCAAGTTTGCGCTATCTCTATCCTTTTTCAATGGAAGTAAGTAGTATGCCAAATCTGTTTATGATTCATCCGTAGTCGGATGTTGTTCTTGTATGTTGTATTGTTGTATTCATGTGACATTGTATGTATCGGATGTATCCCCACTGTTATATAATGTTGATGTAATGATATCGACCTTGCAAAAGCGTCTTCAAGATGCGCTTCTATCCTTGGTGGGACCTTCGAGTTCCTTTAGGATAGGGTCGCATCTTGGGCGTGACATCCTGGACTAGGGGGTGTCCGGATAGCCGAACTATCATCTTTTGCCGGACTCCTAGACTATGAAGATACAAGATTGAAGACTCCGTCCCGTGTTCGGATGGGACTTTCCTTGGCGTGGAAGGCAAGCTTGGCAATACGGATATGTAGATCTCCTGCCATTGTAACCGACTTTGTGTAACCCTAGCCCTCTCCGGTGTCTATATAAACCAGAGGGTTTTACTCCGTAGGACGAACAACAATCATACCATAGGCTAGCTTCTTGGGTTAGCCTCTCTGATCTCATTGTAGATCTACTCTTGTACTACCAATATCATCAATATTAATCAAGCAGGAGTAGGGTTTTACCTCCATCGAGAGGGCCCGAACCTGGGTAAAACATCGTGTCCCTTGTCTCCTGTTACCATCTGCCTAGACGCACAGTTCGGGACCCCCTACCGGAGATCCACCATTTTTAACACTGACATTGGTGCTTTCACTGAGAGTTCGTCTGTGTCATCACCTTTAGGCCCGATGGCTCCTTCGATCATCAACAACGACGCGGTCCAGGGTGAGACTTTTCTCCCTGGACAGATCTTCGTATTCGGCGGCTTTGCACTGCGGGCCAATTCGCTAGGCCATCTGGAGCAGATCGAAAGCTACACCCCTGGCCATCAGGTCAGATTCGGGAGTTTGAATTACACGACCAACGTCCGCGGAGACTTGATCTTCGACGGATTCGTGCCATAGCCAAGCGCATCGCACTGTCTCGACGGGCATGATCTAGATCTGCCATCGGACAGTACCCTGGAGGCCGCACCAGCGTCCGCTCCGACCACTAGCTTGGAGCCGACTTCGCTGCTCGAGGACGAGTGGCTGGACACCGCCTCGGGGGCTACGATCTCTACGGCGATTGAGCCGAACACCATCCCTATCCTTCGCAAAGCCCATGACTCCAAGGTGCTGGGCTCCTCTCCGGACTCCGAACCTTCCGCGCCCCTACCAATCGAATCCGGTTGGGTGCCTGTTATGGAGTTCACTGCCGCGGACATCTTTCAGCACTCGCCCTTCGGCGACATCCTGAACTCGCTAAAGTCTTTCTCTTTATCAGGAGAGCCCTGGCCGGACTATGGTCAGGAAGGTTGGGACACGGACGACGAAGCAATTCAACGCCCACCCACCACCCACTTTGTAGCAACTGTTGATGATTTAACCGACATGCTCGACTTTGACTCCAAAGACATCGACGGTATGGACGACGATGCGGGAGACGACCAAGAACCAGCGCCTACAGGGCACTGGAAGGCCACCTCAACTCACAATGTATATATGGTGGATACACCCAGAGGAAGCGATAACGAGGAACAACCGGACGCTGCGAAGGATAATTCCCTCGAAAAGCAGTCAAAACGGCGATGTAAGCGCCGCTCAAAGTCCCGCCTCGACAAAGACAACACCCATACAGACCCAGCCATAGAGCAAGGCGAACAGGTGGACGACGAACATGCCCTCGAGCAACCATTCGAACAGGATAACTTGGATAAAGAATCCGTCCCCAGCGAAGATAACAGTCCGAACGATCTCACGCCGGACACATCGTTGGAGCAGAAGAACCTCCACAAAAGGCTCGTCGCCACTGCACGTAGTCTGAAGAAGCAGAAGCGGAAGCTCAAAACAGTGGAAGACGCACTCAGAATGAGATGGAGCAAAGTACTCAACACCGCAGACAAATACGGCGATAGTCGCCAAACAAAGAGCTACCCGAAGCGCAAACTACTGCCCGAATTTGACGAGGAGGCCGTAGAGCCCCCACAATCAAAGAACAAAGAGGCCGCCTGTCGGTGTACTAAAGTAGGGGTACCTTAGTATCCCGAACTTGTGCACGGACAGTCGCAGCACCCAGTGGCAGGGCTTGCCGGGCATCCGCCAAGATCCTCCGTAGCTCATATTTGTGCCATTCAAGAACAAAGTGTTTTAACTAAGAAGACAAGGCCCCGGCAAGAGGAGCTTACCGGGAAGGACAAGGCCCCGACAAGAGGAGCTTGCCGGAAGGGCCAGCCAAGAAACTTGCCGCGACGCGCCGCGCGTCCCGGCAAGACCGGGCGAGCGACAAGCTTTCGGGTGCGGCAAAACAACGACCGCGGCAAGGCGCTTGCCGCGGCGAAGCCACCACTCTACGCTCACGCTCCAGCGCATCCGACGACGTGTTGCCACAGGATCATTCCAGGCACACGTGGCGGGGAGCTGTGTAGCAAAGCGGTGCGAGGTGGCAAGTAGAGATGACGAGAAGGCCATCATGGCAAGCGGTGGCGTCCCTAACGATCGCTTCTCTGCACTGTTTGGGCGACCGGACGGGCATTATGTCGTGGGGAAAACGAGCACCTATGGGGCAGGGGCCCCTTCTCGGTTTGGCAGGGAGCGGAGGGTGCACGAAGAGCAGATCGAGGTCGGGCGCGCGGGGGATTTTACCCAGCTTCGGAGCTCTCCAGAGAGATAAAACTCCTACTGCTGCTTTGTGTTTGTATTTTGTTCTTGCTCGAAAGTGTGGGTATGATGTGGTCTCGAATGAGTCGAACCGAACCCCCTCTACGTGCGCATGGGCCTCCTTTTTATAGTTTAAAGGGGTCACCGACAGGTGGCAACGCAGAGAGAGGGGTAAAAAGGTAAAAATGCAGGTTGGTACAACCACTATCAACAGTGCCCCCTACCTAACTCTGACGGAAGGGGACAAGGGAATTTAATGCCCGTTCGGTCGCTCCAACAGTGCAGGAAACGACCGTTAGGGGCGCCACCGATCGCCACGATGGCCTCCTTGTCAGCTCCATGCGCCACCTCGCACCACTAGGCTTCACAGCTACTCGCCACGTGCACCAGGAGCGATCATGCGGCGACACGTCGTCGGGTGAGCTGGAGCGCAGAGTGGTGGCTTCGCCGCGGCAAGTGCCTTGCCGCGGTCTCTGTCTTGTCGCACCCGCAAGCTTGCCGCTTGCCGGGTCTTGCCGCACTCGCGAGCATGTCGCTCGCCGGGCCTTGCCGGGACGCGCGGTGCGTCGCGGCAAATCTTCTGTAGCGCCTTGGTTGGCCTTCCCGGCAAGCTCCTCTTGCCGGGGTCTTGTCCTTCCCGGCAAGCTTCTCTTGCCGGGGCCTTGTCTTCTCAGCTAACACTTTGTTCTTGAATGGCAGTAATATGAATAGTGGAGAGTCTTGGTGGACGCCCGGCAAGCCTTGCCGCGGGACGCTGCGACTGCCCGTGCACAAGTTCGGGGTACTAAGGTACCCCTACTTTAGTACACCGACAGGAGCCCCCGGGCCTGGGCCATACACGGTGCCGAGCGCTGTTGGGCCAGGCCCAAAACAGGGCACGGGCACCCGCGGCCTGGGTCCAAGCCAAATCCACTCCATATCCACCGCATCCTCCCGTAACGGCACGCGTCAATCGCGGCGTCGTGGGGGACGTCGTGGGCAATACTTAAATCCAGGAAATGCGTAACATTCGCCTCCCCTGGTTATAAGCAGAGGAAACAGAGCCGTTCCCCCACTTTCGCCACTTGCGGTTCCTTCCTCCGAAAGCTCTGCTGCTCCCCTCCGCTTCCCAAGTCGAAAGAGAGCAGCGCTCCGCCGCCAGTCGCCGCCGTTGCCCTCAACACCTCCGCGCTCCTCCGCCGCTTCCGCCATGGCTCCGAAGACCGGCAAGACCACGAAGTCGGCCGAGGCGTTGCGGCTAGAGGCGCTGCGCAAGAAGCGAGTGCTTTTCCCCGCCGAGCTCACCCCGAAGGCGCTGCGGGAGTAATTTTACCTCTTCTGGTCGACGCAGACGCGGGCGCATCCGCGCACGCCGGTGCTTTCCGCTGAGGCTTCCAAATCGAAGCGGTGCCCAAAAGGGTACTATTTCTTTCCGGTGTTCTTCTATTGCGGGCTCTGCTCACCTTTTTCTGACTTCTTCTGCGACATCATGAATACCTACGGGTTTCATCTTCTTGATTTCACCCCCAACGCCGTTCTGACAATGGCAGTTTGCGCACACCTCTGCGAGAACTTCGTTGGCATCCATCCAAACGTTCCTCTTTTTCGCCATTATTTCACCCCCCGAGCCGAAAAAGGAGAGCCATTGGCTGGCGGAATCGCCTGGACCTCTCGACTCGGCATGAAGAAGGTGTATCTAACAGGCGAGCTCCGCAGCAAGTGGGATGAGTGTAGGGCGGAGTGGTGCTGGATTTGTGATGCCAATCCGCAGCCATTCACCAACCTGCGCCAGACTCGGGTAGTTCGCGGCGGCGACTGGAGAGCTCTGTCGTCGGACGACGCCAAGCTGAAGATTGCCACCACCCGAATCCTCCGGCTCAGGCTTGCCGGACTCACAGCAGGGGCAGTTGGCGCGGATTTCCTTCGCCGTCGCATCGCCCCTCTGCAGAAGAGGGGGAGGCCCGCCTGGCAGTTTGGCGGCCCGGCGGATATCATGAGGCTGCGCCTAGGCCTCAATTTCAACTTCATAGTTCTGGAGCTTGACGGGATGCTGAGAGAGCTGTTCAAGCATGACGCCAACCATCCAGAGTGGTTCAGGCTGCCGCAGGGTGTCGTCCCATTGTGCAACAACTCCCAGCGCGACCGCATCTGCGCGATGATGCCAGAGTGCGACTCGCACGGGGTAAGCCCAACTTGGGTGGAGCCCGCCGACGACGTTGTGCAGCAATTCTTCGATGGCTTGACGGAGGTAGCAGTCAACGCCGACGAAAAGAGGCTCCTCACCCGTGACACCACCGACAACGAGATGAGGTACATCGCCAGCAGGACCGAAGAGGCGGCGGCAGCCGCCGCCGCGGGCGAGTTCGGCTTCACGTTGGAGGAGGCAGAGGCGGCCGAGGTGGCAAGCCTTGCCGACGGGGAGGACCTTGCCGGAGAGGTCGTTGGCGAGGGGGAGCCCGAGGCCGAAGCGAGCGAGCCCGCCGAGGGCGCGAGCGGCCAGCCGTCTTCGAGCAGCTTGCCGCAGCCGGAGCCCCCAGCGCAGCCCCAATTCCAACCAAGAAGGCGCCTCCGTCGAGTTGGAGATGCAGCAGGGGGACACGCTCCACCGCGGCAAGTAACGTCGCCGTGGGAGGGTCCCAGGCTGTGCCGGCAACTGAGGCGGGGTCTTCCCGGGCCGCCACGCCTGACCCTGCCGCAGCCGCAGGCAAACGTCGAAGGGAGCCTACTCCTCCGCCATACCGCGCAGAGAGGGTACCGGACTTCGACCTGTCCGCGCTGAGCTCCGATGATGATGAAGAGGAGGAGGAGGAGGAGGAGTAAGGCCTTCTTCTCACTGTTCTTGATTTTCTTTGGTCTTTGTTGTTGTTTGTCTTGTATCTAATTTGCTTCTCTCTGAATCCCTGTTCTATTTCAGGACTCTGGCGGAGAGAGCGGCGAAGAGGGCCAAGGTCCCCGTGGTTGTCATCGAGGACGATCCTGCTGTGATGGCAGAGGACACGTCCGAGACTACCTTGACGGACCCGATTCCTTCTCCTCGCGGCAGCCCCCAGCACAGCCCCCAGCGTAAGTGTTTGATTCACTTCCTGTTGTGGGGCGCGCATGGGTGCCTCTTCTTGTGCTGATATTTTGACTGTTGATTTATTTGTGTAGGAGCAGAACAGGTCCATCAGGAGCAAGCAGAAACCGCTCCGGAGGTGCTGTCTGCTTCGACTACGCCGCAAAGGGGCGATTCCCCGACAAGGGAGCGCTCCCCGGCACGGGAGAGGTCCCCGGCAAGGGACGAAACCAGTGAGCCCTTGGTGGAGGAGCCCATGGTCACAGAGCCCAGCACAGGTAACCTTCCTTGTCGGAAATCTTCCCTTGGGTTCTTCTTCTGATCTTTTTTTGCTTGACTTTTTCCTTCCTCTTCCCGTTTTTAGATCCCCCTCTCGCAGACCCGATGGAGACCAAGGCCACCGGCGAGGAGGGCACGAGCGGCGGTACTAAAGACACCGCTGCTGACGAGGAAGTGGCCGGTGCTGATGAACCCGCCGACGAAGGGGCCGCCAAGGCCGCCGGCGCAGGAGCTGGCGAGGGGTCCGACGATCGCACTGACGATCCGGAGGATGCAGGAGCGCAAGGCGCTACGCCGACCGCCGACCCCTCCGCTGCTGATGCAGCGCCGGGCTCCGAGGAGCCCCAGTCAGGCGCTTACTTGAAGGCCGGCGAGGGCGTATACATCAAGCTTCCCTGGGCGTCGAGCTCCAGGGCGCCGGTCGAAGGAGAAGAGTTTGATGGGGAAGTACTCGCCTCTGCTGGCCTGGCAGTGGTTGACGCGCCCAGCAGCAGCAGTGGCGAGTCCGAGGAGGAGCAGTTGCTACGGAAATTGGTGTCACTCTACCGCGCCCGGCAAGCGAAGCTTGAGTCCCGGGAAGCGCTTGTCGCGCGAGCGGGAGTCGACATAGAGAAGCATGCGGACGAGCTCAAGAGACGCAACCAGGAGGCCCTCCGATCCATTGCGGAGGAGAGGGCGCAGCTTGACGAGGTGAAGAAGGCATTCATCCTGGAAAAAGCTGAGGCCGAGGAGCAGCAGAGGCTCGCCGCCGAGGAGATGTCCAGGCGGGAAGGTGAGCTGACGCAGAAGAAGGTGAACCTGGACAGCGACGAGGAGGAGCTCGACGCACGAGAGCAGTCACTTGGCGGGGCGCTCAAGGAGCCAAAGGACGCTGCCGCGGCCGCCGAGGCCGCCAAGAAGGAGTTAGAGGAGAGAGTGGCGCAGCTGGAGGCGGATATGGGAAAGAAGAATGAAGAGCTTGCCGCACACCAGCGCGAACGTGAGAAGGATGCACTTGCCCATGGCGATCTGCAAGTTTAACTCGCCGAGAAGGTCAAGGAACTGAACGCCGCCAAGGACTCAAATGCTGATCTGGAGCTGAAGCTGGCCACCTTGACGGAGACACTGGACGCCGCCAAGAGGCAAGAGGATGACTTGAAGAAGGAGCTCAAGGGCAACGAGGAGCCGCTGAGACCCAGAACACCTTCAGGGCTACGGTGGAGCTCTGGACAGAGGGCCTCGTCAACATTGCTGCATCCATCGACGAGGAGCTGGCGGAGCTAGACTTGGCGGGCTTTGGGTACTCCTCCGACGAGAACCTCCAGCCCAGCGCCAAGCTTACTCTTTTCTTCAAGGTTGTGGCGACGGCTCTCCAGCATCTCCGGGAAAGGATCCCGAAGAAGCTGGCCGACGAGTCATGCGCGATCTGCGCCAAGGTCTTGGAGAAGGTGTTGGTGAAGATACTCTTTCGCAACCCTGGCGTCGACCTCACCCGCATCCTCAAGAATCTGCCGGCGGGTGCTGATCTCGAAGAACTCAAAGCCATCGTCGCACCCATTGTGGACAAGGTGAATGAGGTTAGGAGGATCGACGGCGAGCGCGTGGATTAGGCCACCCTTCTTCTCCCTTTTTCTTGCCGCTACTAGATATGCCGTAGGAACAATCCATTAGAACGCGGCAAGTTATTTATTGTAATATAACTTTATTCTAGGTACTGCTTGCTATGTTATTTCCTTTACTTGGTTCTACGCCTTGTATGTTTTTACCCTACGCTTCTTGGAAACTTGCCGGCGCAAGCGCAATTACCACGAGCGCTGAGTGCGGAACATCAGCAGCCTGCCGGCGGTGTTGCCTCCGGCAAGAAACCTTGTCGGGGCTAGTTGCAGCACACTTTCATAGTTGAGCGGACTTGAAACAAAGTAAGGGCGCAACTTAACCACGAGCCGGTTCCTCTGCGCACAGGTTTTCCATACAAGGCATGGTCGTTCAAGGAATATAACTTAAAAATTTAAAATTGATTATACTCAAACTTTGGCAACTTAGCTTTTCTGTCGTCTGTGTCCCGGCAAGGCTAGATTCCTTTGAACGATGCCTGGTCCACACCTTTATCTTCTCCTGCCCCCCTGGTGAACTTGTGGGCGGAGGGACCTTCTTTGTGAGAAGAAAGAAGAGAAAATAATGATATGGAGCCTTAAAGCTCGTTACTGCTTACCGGGAGTTAGTGCTGCACAAAGTGTCAGACAATACATGCTAAAGAGAAAAAGGCATGAAATTTGACAACTTTTGGCATAGCCTACGATCTTTATTTATGCACGGGGTCTGCGCCCGGCTTTGTACAAAGGGTCACATGCAACAGCGGCAAAGCTTGTAGAAAAGGTGGTTGCCGGAACGGGGCCCGGCAACCGCGCCTTATGGGTAAAACTTGCGAAGATGCTCTATGTTCCAGGAGTTGCTCACTGGAATGCCATCTTCGGTCTCGAGGCGGACAGCGCCAGGCCTAGTGACTCGTTTCACCCGATAAGGGCCTTCCCACTTTGGCGTCAACTTGTTGGAATTCTTGGCCGATTGAACACGCCGAAGAACAAGGTCGCCTTCCTCGAAGCTTCTGGCATTAACTTTGCGGCTATGGTAGCGGCGCAAAGCTTGCTGGTAGCGAGCAGCTCACACAGCAGCCTGAAGACGATCCTCCTCGAGGAGCAGCGCGTCATCTTGCCGCGGCTGCTCTTGCTCAAGCTCATCATAAGCGAGCTCTCGAGGCGATCCGTATACGAGTTCTGTGGGGAGAACTGCTTCTGCTCCATAGACTAGAGAAAAAGGCGTCTGTCCAGTGGCTCGATTTGGCGTCGTCCTGATCGACCAAAGAACCACTAGCAGCTCCTCGATCCAATTTCTTCCGCACTTGTGCAGCCTGTCGAAAGTTCTGGTCTTGAGCCCGCGCAACACTTCAGCGTTTGCCCTCTCCGCTTGACCGTTGCTTCTCGGGTGAGCAACAGAAGCGAAGCAGATCTTGGCACCAAGATCTTGGACGTACTGCATGAAGGTGCGTCTCATGAATTGCGTGCCGTTGTCGGTGATGATCCTATTAGGGACTCCGAAACGGCAAACAATTGACCTGAAGAACTTGACTGCTGACTGTGCTGTCACCTTCCTCACTGCCTCCACCTCCGTCCACTTCGTGAACTTGTCGATTGCCACGTACAAGAACTCGAAGCCCCCGACAGCTCGGGGAAAGGGGCCGAGGATATCGAGCCCCCAGACCGAAAATGGCCAGGATAAAGGGATTGTTTGGAGAGCTTGAGCTGGTTGATGAATCTGCTTGGAGTGGAACTGGCATTCTTCACACTTGGTTACTTGCGCAGTTGCATCCTGGAGGGCTGTCGGCCAAAAGAAATCTTGCTGGAAGGCTTTGCCGGCAAGTGCTCTTGCGCCAATGTGGTGACCACATATGCCTCCGTTTATCTCCGCCAACAGCTCATGTCCTTCTTCCCGGGAAATGCACTTCAATTTCACTACGTTGAATCTTCTTCTGTATAGTATGTCATCGACAAATTGGTACATACTTGATTGTCGGGCTACTCTCTCTGCTTCTTCTTGCTCTTCGGGAAGTTCTCCTGTTTGAAGGAAATGGACGATCTGCTGTGCCCATGCCGGAGCTTGCGGCTCGACGACAAGGACTAAAGGCTCAAATGCTGCTGCGGGAACATCTGCTTCTACGGCAAGAATTTGTGATCCTGCCGGAGCGTGATGCTCCCCGGCAAGCGTGTCGGGACACAACTTGTTGGGAGCGTCTGCTTCAACGAAACAAACCCTAGGGCTCGTCGGAGCAGAATGCTCCTCAACACTCTCTGTGTTGATCCTGGGGGCCTTCTTGGCGGCGGCTTCGGGGAGCTCTGCTGGAAAGTAGTCGCCAGTAACCAACTTTCTCTTCTTGCTCTGTCCAGTTGATGGTGTTACAGATGGCTGAGTCAGCTTGAGCACAAAAATCTCGTGTTCCACACGCAACTTAAGTGCGGCACATTTTGACAGGCCATCTGCAATGTCGTTCTGAGCTCTTGGAACATGTTCCATCTATAGGCCGTCAAAATGCTCTTCCAGCTTCCTCACTTCATCGATGTAGGCTTCCATCAGCGGACTCTGATAATCTTTATTAAAATGGCGGACGACAAGCTGTGAGTCACCCCTGACAATAAGCTTCTTGATCCCAAGTTCTGCCGCGATCCTGAGTCCGGCAAGCAAGCCCTCATACTCTGCAGTATTGTTTGTTGCTTGCTCCTTGGGAAAGTGCATTTGGATCACGTACTTGAGGTGCTCTCCGGTGGGTGCGACAAGGAGTACGCCCGCACCGGCGCCCTGCAGCGAGAAGGCACCGTCAAAGTACATGATCCATTCTTTGTTCGCCTCTTTGACGGAGATGCTCCTCTCCGGAGTTTCTTCATCAGGTGTCGGCGTCCATTCTGCTATGAATTCTGCCAATGCTCGGCTTTGGATAGTTGAAGTACTTTCAAAATTGAGGCCAAAGCTTGACAGTTCCAGTGCCCACTCGACAATCTTGCCTGTTGCTTCTGGATTTTGCAATATCCTCTTCAACGGAAAGCGAGTGACAACTGTGATCTCATGTGCTTGAAAATAATGGCGCAGCTTCCTCGAGGCCATGAGAAGGCCAAAAAGCAACTTTTGCACCCCAGAGTATCTTGATCTAGCCCCCTGCAGAAGGGAACTGATAAAGTAAACTGGGCACTGCACAGATCCATCTTTGCCGGGACCAGAGCTTGTCGGGGAAGCCCCCTGCTTGTCGCTGGATTCGCTTGCCGTGGTTGCTGGCTCGACATCCGCCTCCCTCTCCGCTACTAACGCAGCACTAACCACTTGATTAGTTGCCGCTAGATACAGCAGCAACTTCTCTTGTGGCTTAGGTGCGACAAGTGTTGGAGTGGAGGATAGGTATCTCTTCAAGTCCTGTAGCGCAGCCTCCGCTTCCGGAGTCCATTTCATTGAACTGCCTTTTTCAAAATTTTGAAAAATGGCAGGGCGCGCTCAGCGGACTTAGATATGAACCTACTGAGAACAGCAACGCAGCCGGTAAGCCTTCGCACATCCTTGACGCGCTCTGGGGCTTCAATCTGCTCGATAGCCTTAATCTTGTCGGGGTTCGTTTCAATCCCCCTCTGAGATACAAAGAATCCGAGAAGCTTGCCGGAAGGAACTCCAAACACGCACTTCTCGGGATTCAACTTGAGATTGATCTTGCGCAGATTTGTGAAAGTCTCATCCAAATCTTGAACCAAAGTCTCATCCATGTAAGCTTCTACATTTTTGTGCAACTGTGGCTCAAAAGCATGGCTGACTACTCTTGCAAATGTTGAACCAACATTCTTTAGTCCAAAAGGCATCCGTACAAAGCAGTACGTGCCACATGGAGTAATGAATGCGGTTTTCTCTTCATCCTCTTCTGCCATGAAGATCTGATGATATCCTGAGTATGCATCAAGGAATGAAAGCAGATCACATCCTGCTGTGGAGTCGACAATCTGGTCAATGCGCGGCAAGGGAAATGGATCTTTGGGACAAGCTTTATTAACATCCGTGAAGTCAATGCAAAGCCTCCACTTCCCATTCGCCATGCGCACGACTACTGGATTGGCTAACCACGTTGGATGGAGTACTCTTCGGACGAGGCCTGCTACTTCCAACTTCTTGATCTCTGCTGCTATGAACTCTTGACGTTACACCGCTTGCTTCCTGACTCTCTGCTTGACGGCCCGCGCGTGAGGACAGACGGCAAGGTGGTGCTCAATTACTTTCCTGGGAACACCGGGGATGTCAGATGGTTGCGATGCAAACACATCGACATTCGCCCGCAGGAAAGAAACGAGCGCGCTTTCCTATTTAGGGTCACGCATGGCACTGATGGTGAAGGTACCACCAGTGCCGTCCTCCTTGGCGGCCACTTTCTTGGTCTCTGGTGCAGCTGTCTTCGCCTTCTTGCACTTGCCTGTGGAGCTCGATGGTGCGTCCTCGACGGTAGCGCAGCACCCCGAAGAGGTGCGCTTGCCGGAGTGGGCATCAGAGCTACTCTTGCCGGACTTGGTCTTCTTCTTCTTCCCCCCCGGGAGCTTCAGCGGCAAGTGGTTTGCACTCTGCTGCGGCTGCTGCTTCCCGGTAGATCTTGTCGGTACAGATAAGTGCATCCTTCTTGTCGCCTTGGACAGAAATGACACTTATCGGACCAGGCATCTTGAGCACATTGTATGCATAGTGAGAGGTTGCCATGAACTTGGCAAGCACTGGACGGCCGAGTATCCCATTGTAGGGCAATGGGAAATCAGCAACATCAAATGTGACTCTCTCTGTCCTGAAATTCAGCTCGCCGCCAAACGTCACTAGCAGTGTGATCTTCCCCTTCGGCTTGCTCCTTCCCGGGTTGATTGCTTGAAAGGTACCAGTCTCTTCGAGCTCACTATCGGGGATCTGGAGCTTGTTGAGCACCGCGGAAGAGATCAGATTTAGGCCGGCCCCACCGTCAACCAACATCTTCGTGACCTTGAGGTTGCGGATGGTTGGTGAAACCAACATCGGCAAGCACCCGACCGTGGTGATGCGATCAGGGTGATCCTCGACATCAAAGACGATGGGCGTGCTGGACCACTTCAGGGGCTTGCGCGATTCGACTGATGGTTCTGCTGCATTTACCTCCCGCACCCACTGCTTGAGTTGGCGGTGCGAGGTGTGCAGAGAAGCACCGCCGTCAACGCACAAAACCTCCGTTGCCTTCTGAAATTTTTGCTCGTCGGTCTCATCCTCGTCCATCTCATCATCCTCATCTTCGTCTTTGTCCTTGTCGCGGCCACGGGGAGGTCTGTCTCCTTGTCGCTGCTTGGTGTTTCCGCGGCGCCCTCCCCGGGCGGGACGCTTCTTGCCGGATCCTCCGCCACCTTCCTGGGCCTTCTCCTTGTCGCGACGCTCATATGCAGCTTTCTGTAGCTCTACCATCTGCTCAACTTTCTTGCAAGCTTGGAGGTCATGGCCCTTGGTGCGATGGATCTTGCAGTACTGCTTGTCGGAGCCATCCTGCTTGCCGGCGGCCACCACAACCTCGCCGGAGTCACCAGATTTAGCCTTCTCGGTGCTGCCTCCGTTGCTGGACTGCTCGACAACTAGCACATCCTTAGCTTTCCTCTTTCTGTTATTCCGCCTCCGGTTCCTCTTTGCCGGAGGGGCGTCCTCACTATCAGATCCTTCTGCTCCTGCATTCTCTCCGGGGAGTTTCCTCCCTTCTTCAGCCCGTGCACACTTGTCGGCCAGAGCATATAGCTCGCTGACATCTCTGATCTTGCACATCGCCATCTCCTCCCTCATCCTGCGGTTACGCACGTTCTGATGGAACGCGCTAATAACCGCGGCAGGGTGGACGTCTCGGATGTTGCGCTGCACCTGGCTGAATCTCTGTATGTACTTGCGCAGAGGTTCTCCTTCCTTCTGGGCAAGCAAATAAAGATTGCTTTCCTGGCCATGGGGCTTGTGGCCGCCTGTGAAGGCGCCGACAAACTGATGGCACAGGTCTGCCCATGAAGAAATGGAGTTGTCCGGCAAGTGCATGAGCCAAGATCTGACGTTGTGTTTGAGCACCAGCGGGCAGTAGTTGGCGAGGATCTTCTCGTCGCGCCACCCGGCAGCTTGCACCGCGATGGTGTAGACGCTGAGGAACTCTGACGGATGTATCCTGCCATCGTACTTCTCGGGTACGTCTAGCTTGAAGTTCTTGGTACTGGGCCACTGGACTTGCCGCATCTCACGGGTGACCGCAGGGCAACCTGCTGCGTACGGCAAGTCGCCTGGTTCCCCTAGCGCATGCATATCGACAGTGGGCCCAGCACGCTGGTCAGATTGACGCCGCGCTTCTCTTCTGTGCTCGATGCGAGTACGAGCGTCTTAGTGTTGTCGTTCTTGGAGAACGTGGCGTTGATCGCGGCGAGCTCGCGGGTCCGACGACGCGGTGGAGTCAGTATCGAGGTTGGCCCGACGAGTTGGTGATCTTGGCCTTCGAGGCGGGGAGTGCACGGTGGTGGCACCCCCAGCGGTCTGGTCAGCATCGGCTTGCTCCTGGGCATCTTGCCGGGGCTTCGATGTTCTCGGTTGCCGGGGCTTGTCGCGGTTGGCGAAGCCGACGAGGCTCTGAATCATGGCCCTCCAGTCGTCAATCTTGTCTGGCGCGGGAGGATAATCTAGAAGCAGCTGAGCTCGGGCCAGCGCTTCCTCCGGAGTCTTGGGTGGCGGTGGGGAGCGGCGCGAGGTGTGGGATATGCTCGGACTCCCAACTGGGTTGGAAGGAGCAGTACCCCGTCCAGGCGACCGCACCTTAGTCGTGCCAGCATGCTGGCGTGCACGCTGGTCCTGAACGTCTCGCGATCCGCCGGCTTGGCCTTGTTCCAACGCGAGCACGGTGCTAGGGGCACCGTGGCGTTGTCGATCTTGCACCTCCTGAGAGGGGTGCGGTGGATATCCAGACGCTGAAGCTTGCGGGGCCTTGTCCTTGGACCTGGTGACGACGTGAGTCCCACCGTCGGCGCCCGCTCCTCCATCGGCGTCTACCCCACCGCCCGTTTGCTGCGGTGGCGGTGGGATCGACATGGACGGAGCGGCCACCTCCGAAGGCTTCTTCTTCGGTGGCATGTCGATGAAGATGTTGATGTAGCGCGCGCGGAGACCGGATCAGGTTCGCACAACCTCGACGCCCCCTACCTGGCGCACCAGAGGTGTCGTGGGGAAAACGAGCACCTATGGGGCAGGGGCCCCTTCTCGGTTCGGCAGGGAGCGGAGGGCGCACGAAGAGCAGATCGAGGTCGGGCACGCGGGGGATTTTACCCAGCTTTAGAGCTCTCCGGAGAGATAAAACTCCTACTGCTCCTTTGTGTTTGTATTTTGTTCTTGCTCGAAAGCGTCGGTATGCTGTGGTCTCGAATGAGTCGAACCGAACCCCCTCTACGTGCGCATGGGCCTCCTTTTTATAGTCTAAAGGGGTCACCGACAGGTGGCAACGCAGAGAGAGGGGTAAAAAGGTAAAAACGCAGGTTGGTACAACCACTATCAACAGTGCCCCCTACCTAACTCTGACGGCAGGGGACAAGGGCATTTAATGCCCGTCCGGTCGCTCCAACAGTGCAGGAAACGACCGTTAGGGGCGCCACCGATCGCCACGATGGCCTCCTTGTCAGCTCCATGCGCCACCTCGTACCGCTGGGCTTCACAGCTACTCGCCACGTGCACCAGGAGCGATCCTGCGGCGACACGTCGTCGGGTGAGCTGGAGCACAGAGTGGTGGCTTCGCCGCGGCAAGTGCCTTGCCGCGGTCTCTGTCTTGTCGCACCTGCAAGCTTGCCGCTTGCCGGGTCTTGCCGCACTCGCAAGTCTTCTGTAGCGCCTTGGTTGGCCTTCCCGGCAAGCTCCTCTTGCCGGGGTCTTGTCCTTCCCGGCAAGCTTCTCTTGCCGGGGCCTTGTCTTCTCAGCTAACACTTTGTTCTTGAATGGCAGTAATATGAATAGTGGAGGGTCTTGGCGGACGCCCGGCAAACCTTGCCGCGGGACGCTGCGACTGCCCGTACACAAGTTCGGGGTACTAAGGTACCCCTACTTTAGTACACCGACACATTAAATGCCTTTGTCCCCTGCCGTCAGAGTTAGGTAGGGGGCACTATAGATAGCGGTTGTACCAACCCCTGTTTTTACTTTTATACCCCTGTCTGCGGTGCCACCTGTCGGTGACCCCTTTAGCCTATAAAAGGAGGCCCATGTGCAACATAGAAAGGGGTTCGACTCCTTTGAAAACACAGAACGCTCACGCTCTTGAGCAAGAACATAATACCACCACAAAGCAGCAGTAGGAGTTTTATCTCTCCGGAGAGCTCCGAAGCTGGGTAAAATCCCTCGCGTGCCTCGCCTCGATCTGCTCTTCGTGCGCCCTCCGCTCCCTTGCCGGACCGAAAGGGGCCCTGCCCCATAGGTGATCGTTTCCCACGACATCTTTGGCGCGCCAGGTAGGGGAGCGTCGAGGTTGTGCGAACCTGATCCGGTGTTCGCGCGCGCTACATCAACACCTTCATCGACATGCCACCGAAGAAGAAGACTTCGGAGGTGGTTGGTCCGTCCGTGTCGATCCCACCGCCACCGGAGCAAGCGGGCGGTGGAGTAGACGCCGGCGGAGGAACGGGCGCCGACGGGGGGACTCACATCGTCACCAGGTCCAAGGACAAGGTCCCGCAAGCTTCGGCGTCTGTACATACACCGCACCCCTCCCAGGAGGTGCAGAATCGACAGCACCATGGTGCTCCTAGCACCGTACTCGCGTTGGAACAAGGCCAAGCTGGTGGATCGCGGGACGCTCAAGGCCAACATGCGCGTCAACATGTTGGCACGAGCGCAGTACGGTCGCCTGAACGAGATGTTGCTCCTTCTAACACTGTTAGAAGTTTGAGCATATCCCGCTCCTCTCGTCGTTCGCCACCACCGCCCAAGACTCTAGAGGAAGCATTGGCCCGAGCCCAACTGCTTCTAGATTACCCTCCAGCGCCAGACAAGATCGACGATTGGAGGGCCACCATTCAGAGCCTCATCGGCTTCGCCAACGGCGACAAGCCCCGGCAACCGAGCACGTCGAAACCCCGGCAAGACGCCCAGGCGCAAGCCGACACCGACAAGACCGGTGGGGGTGCCACCACCGTGCACTCCCCGCCCTGAAGGCCAAGATCGCCGACTCGCCGGGCTAACCTCGACACCGACTCCACCGCGTCGTCGGATCCCCGAGCTCATCGCGATCAGCGCCAAGTTCTCCAAGAACGACGACAAGAAGACGCTCGTACTCGCATCGAGCGTCAAAGAGAAGCGCGGCGTCAGTCAGACCAGCGCGCTGGGCCCGCTGTTGACATGCATGCGCCAGGGGAACCAGGCGACTTGCCGTACGCGGTAGGTTGCCCTGCGTTCACTCGTGAGCTGCGTTCACTCGTGAGAAGTACGATGGCAGGATACATCCGTCAGAGTTCCTTAGCGTCTACACCATCGCGGTGCAGGCTGCCGGGGGGCGCGACGAGAAGATCGTCGCCAACTACTTCCCGCTGGTGCTCAGGCCCAACGTTAGATCTTGGCTCATGCACTTGCCGGACAACTCCATCTCTTCATGGGCAGATCTGTGCCATCAGTTTGTCGGCGCCTTCATAGGCGGCCACAAGCCCCATGGCCAGGAGAGCGATCTTCATCTGCTCGCCCAGAAAGAAGGAGAACCCCGGCGCAAGTACATTCAAAGATTCAGCCAAGTGCAGCGCAACATCCCAGACGTCCACCCCGCCGCGGTTATCAGCGCATTCCATCAGAACGTGCATAACCGCAGGATGAGCGAGGAGATGGCGATGTGCAAAATCAGAGATGTCAGCGAGCTATATGCTCTGGCCGACAAATGCGCACGTGCTGAGGAGGGGAGGAAACTCCCCGGAGAGAACACAAGGGCAGAAGGATCTGACAGTGAGGATGCCGCCCCGACAAAGAAGAACCGGAGGCGAATTAACAGAAAGAGGAAAGCTAAGGATGTGCTAGTTGTCGAGCAGTCCGGCAACAGAGGCAGCGCCGAGAAGGTCAAAGCTGGTGACTCCCGCGAGGCTGTGGTGGCCGCCGACAAGCAGGACGGCTCCGGCAAGCAGTACTGCAAGATCCACCGCACCAAGGGCCATGATCTCCAGACTTGCAAGAAGGTTGAGCAGCTTGTTGAGCTACAGAAGGCTGAATACGAGCGCCGCGACAAGGAGAAGGCCCAAGAAGGTGGTGGAGGACCCGGCAAGAAGCGTCCTGCCCGGGGAGGGCGCCGCGGCAAGGCTAAACAGTGGCAAGGAGACAGACCTCCCCGCTGCCGCGACAAGGACGAGGACGAAGACGAAGATGAAGAGATGGATGAAGATGAGACCGACGAGCAGGAGTTTCAGAAGGCAACAAAGGTTTTGTGCGTCGATGGCGGTGCTTCTCTGCATACTTTGCACCGCCAGCTCAAACAGTGGGTGCGTGAAGTTAACGCAGCAGAACCATCAGTTGAGTCGCGCAAGCCCCTGAAGTGGTCCAGCACGCCCATCATCTTTGATGTTGAGGATCACCCTGATCGCATAACTGCGGTCGGGTGCTTGCCGATGTTGGTCTCACCAACTATCCGCAACCTCAAGGTCACAAAGATGCTGGTTGACGGCGGGGCTGGCTTGAATCTGATCTCCTCCGCGGTGCTCAAGAAGCTCCAGATCCCCGACAGCGAGCTCGAAGAGACTGGTACCTTTCAAGGAATCAACCCGGGAAGGAGCAAGCCGAAGGGGAAGATTACACTGCCGGTTACATTTAGCAGCGAGCTGAACTTCAGGACACAGAAGGTCACCTTTGATGTTGCTGATTTCCCATTACCTTACAATGGGATACTTGGTCGTCCAGCGCTCGCCAGGTTCATGGCAGCCTCTCACTACGCCTACAACGTGCTCAAGATGCCCGGTCCGATAAGTGTCATTTCTGTCCCTGGCGACAAGAAAGATGCCCTTATCTGTACCGACAAGATCTACCGGGAAGCAGCAGCCATAGTAGATCGCAAGACACTTGCCGTTGAAGCTCCCGGGGGGAAGAAGAAGACCAAGTCCGGCAAGAGAAGCTCTGATGCCCACTCCAGCAAGCGCACCTCTTCGGAGTGCTGCGCTACCGTCGAGGACGCACCACCGAGCTCCACCGGCAAGTGCAAGAAGGCAAAGACAGCTTCACCAGAGACCAAGAAAGTGGCCGCCAAGGAGGACGGCACTGGTGGTACCTTCACCATCAGTGCCACGCTTGACCCTAAATAGGAAAGCGCGCTCGTTGCTTTCCTGCGGGCGAATGTCGACGTGTTTGCATGGCAACCATCTGACATCCCCGGTGTTCCCAGGAAAGTAATTGAGCACCACCTTGCCGTCTGCCCTCACGCGCGGCCCGTCAAGCAGAGAGTTAGGAAACAAGCAGTGGAGCGTCAAGAATTCATTGCAGAAGAGATCAAGAAGTTGGAAGCAGCAGGCCTTGTCAGAGGAGTGCTCCATCCTACGTGGTTGGCCAATCCTGTAGTCATGCGCAAGGCGAATGGGAAGTGGAAGCTTTGTATTGACTTCACTGATGTTAATAAAGCTTGTCCCAAAGATCCATTTCCCTTGCCGCGCATTGACCAGATTGTCGACTCCACGGCAGGATGTGATTTGCTTTCATTTCTTGATGCATACTCAGGATATCATCAGATCTTCATGGCAGAAGAGGATGAAAAGAAAAACGCATTCATTACTCCATGTGGCACGTACTGCTTTGTACGAATGCCTTTCAGACTAAAGAATGCTGGTTCAACATTTGCAAGGGTAGTCAGTCATGCTTTTGAGCCACAGTTGCACAGAAATGTAGAAGCTTACATGGATGACATAGTGGTCAAGAGCAAAGACAGAGCAACTCTGATCCAAGATTTGGACGAGACCTTTGCAAACTTGCGCAAGATCAATCTCAAGTTGAACCCCAAGAAGTGCGTATTTGGAGTTCCTTCCGGCAAGCTTCTCGGGTTCTTTGTATCCCAGAGGGGGATTGAAGCCAATCCCGACAAGATCAAAGCCATTGAGCAGATCGAAGCACCGAAGCACGTCAAGGATGTGTGAAGGCTTGCCGGCTGAAGCGGAGGCTGCGCTGCAGGATTTGAAGAGTTACCTGTCCTCCACTCCAATACTTGTCGCACCTAAGCCACAAGAGAAGTTGCTGCTATATCTAGCGGCAACCAATCAAGTGGTTAGTGTTGCGTTAGTAGCGGAAAGGGAGGTAGATGATGAGCCAGCGACCACGGCAAGCGAGTCCAGCGACAAGCAGGGGGCTTCCCTGACAAACTCTGGTCCCGACAAGGATAAATCTGTGCAGCCACAAGAGGAGAAACAGAAGAAGATGGTGCAGCGCCCAGTTTATTTTGTCAGTTCCCTTTGGGAGGGCGCTAGGTCAAGATACTCTGGTGTGCAGAAATTGCTTTTCGGCCTTCTGATGGCCTCGAGGAAGTTGCGCCATTACTTTCAAGCACATGAGATCATAGTTGTCACTCGCTTTCCGTTGAAGAGGATATTGCAGAATCCGGAAGCAACAGGCAGGATTGTCGAGTGGGCACTGGAATTGTCAAGCTTTGGCCTCAAGTTTGAGAGTACCTCAACTATCTAGAGCTGAGCATTGGCAGAATTCATAGCAGAATGGATGCCAACACCTGATGAAGAAACTCCGGAGACGAGCATCCCCGTCAAGGAAGCAAACAAGGAATGGGTCATGTACTTTGATGGTGCCTTCTCGCTGCAAGGCGCCGGTGCGGGCGTACTACTTGTCGCACCCACCGGAGAACACCTCAAGTACGTGGTCCAGATGCACTTTCCCAAGGAGCAAGCGACAAACAATACTGCAGAGTATGAAGGCTTGCTTGCCGGACTCAGGATCGCGGCAGACCTTGGGATCAAGAAGCTTATTGTCAAGGGTGACTCACAGCTTGTGGTCCGCCAAGTTAACAAAGATTATCAGAGTCCGTTGATGGAAGCCTACATTGATGAAGTGAGGAAGTTGGAAGAGCATTTTGAAGGCCTGCAGATGGAACATGTTCCAAGAGCCCAGAACGATGTTGCCGACAGCCTGTCGAAATGTGCCGCACTCAAGTTGCCTGTGGAACCAGGGATCTTTGTGCTCAAGCTGACTCAACCATCTGTAACACCATCAACTGGACAGAGCAAGAAGAGGAAGTTGGTTTCTGGTGACTACTTTCCGGCTGAGCTCCCCGAAGCCGCCGTCAAGAAGGTTCCCAAGATCAACACAAAGAATGCTGAGGAGCAGTCTGCTCCGACAAGCCCTAGAGTTTGTTTCGTTGAAGCAGACGCTCCCGACAAGTTTTGCTCCGGCAAGCTTGCCGGGGAACATCAAGCTTCGGCTGAATCGCAGATTCTTGCCGTGGAAGCAGATGTTCCCGCAGCAGCATTTGCGCCTTTAGTCCTTGTCGTCGAGCCACAAGCTCCGGCATGGGCACAGCCGATCGTCCATTTGCTTCAAACATGAGAACTTCCCGAAGAGCAAGAAGAAGCCGAGAGAGTAGCCCGGCAATCAAGTATGTACTAGTTTGTCGATGACATACTGTACAGAAGAAGATTCAACGGAGTGACATTGAAGTGCATTTCCCGGGAAGAAGGACAAGAGCTGTTGGCGGAGATACATGGAGGCATATGTGGTCACCACATTGGTGCAAGAGCACTTGCCGGCAAGGCTTTCCGGCAAGGTTTCTTCTGGACAATAGCCCTCCAGGATGCAACTGCACAAGTAACCAAGTGTGAAGCGTGCCAGTTCCACTCCAAGCAGATACATCAGCCAGCTCAAGCTCTCCAAACAATCCCTTTGTCCTGGCCATTTTCGGTCTGGGGGCTCGACATCCTCGGCCCCTTTCCCCGAGCTGTCGGGGGCTTCGAGTACTTGTACGTGGCGATCGACAAGTTCACGAAGTGGCCGGACGTGGAAGCAGTGAGGAAGGTGACAGCACAGTCAGCAGTCAAGTTCTTTAGGTCAATTGTTTGCTGCTTTGGAGTCCCTAATAGGATCATCACCGACAACGGCACACAATTCACGAGCCGCACCTTCATGCAGTACATCCAAGATCTTGGCGCCAAGATCTGCTTCGCTTTTGTTGCTCACCCGAGAAGCAACGGTCAAGCGGAGAGGGCGAACGCTGAAGTGTTGCGTGGGCTCAAGACCAGAACTTTCGACAGGCTGCACAAGTGCGGAAGAAATTGGATCGAGGAGCTGCCAGTGGTTCTTTGGTCGATCAGGACGACACCAAATCGAGCCACTGGCCAGACACCTTTTGCTCTAGTCTACGGTGCAGAGGCAGTTCTCCCCACGGAACTCGTATACGGATCGCCTCGAGTGCTCGCTTATGATGAGCCTGAGCAAGAGCAGCTGCGACAAGATGACGCGCTGCTCCTTGAGGAACATCATCTTCAGGCTCCTGTACAAGCTACTCGCTACCAGCAGGCTTTGCGCCGCTACCATAGCCGCAAAGTTAATGCCAGAAGTTTCGAGGAAGGCAACCTTGTTCTTCGGCGCATTCAATCCGCCAAGAATTCCAACAAGTTGACGCCGAAGTGGGAAGGCCCTTATCGGGTAAAGCAAGTCACTAGGCCCGGCGCTGTCCGCCTTGAGACCGAAGATGGCTTTCCGGTGAGCAATTCCTGGAACATAGAGCATCTTTGTAAGTTTTAGCCCTAAGGCGCGAATGCCGGAACCTGCTGTTCCGACAACCACCTTTTGTACGAGCCTTGCCGCTGTTGCATGTAACCCTTTGTACAATGCCGGGCGCAAATCCCGTGCATAAATAAACAAGGTGTGCTTCGCACATCTTGTCAAAATTCATGCATTCTTTCTTTTTTGCATGCTTTATCTGACACTTTGTGCAGCACTTGCCCGGTAAGCAATAACGAGCCTTAAGGATCCATATCATTATTTTCTCTTCTTTCTTTTTTCTCAAAGAGAAGGTTCCTGCACCCACAAGTTCACCGGGGGGGAGAGGAGAAGATAATGGTATGGACCAGGCGTCGTTCAAGGAAGTGTAGCCTTGCCGGGACACAAACGACAGAAAAAGCTAAGTCGCCAAAGTCTGAGCATAATCAGTTTTTAAAATTTTAAGTTATCTTCCTTGAACAATCATGCTTTGTATGGAAAACCTGTGCGCGGAGGAACCTCCTCGTAGCTAGTTGCGCCCTTACTTTGTTTTGAGCCCGCTCAACAACTTAAGTGTGCTGCAACTAGTTGCGGCAAGGTTTCTTGCCGGGGCCGGCACCGCCAACATGCTACTGATGTTCCGCACTCAGCACTCGCGGCAAGTGTGCCTGCGCCGGCAAGTTCCCTAAAAGCATAGGGTAAAAACATACAAAAAAAGAAATCAAGTAGAGGAGATAGCGTAGCAAGCATTGCCCAGAATAAAGTTATATTACAAAAGTAACTTGTTGCGTCACTAACTAAATTGTTCACATAACTTAAAAAAAACAGCGACAAGGAAGGGAGAAGAAGGGTGGCCTAATCCACGCGCTCGCCGTCGATCCTCCTGACTTCATTCACCTTGTCCACAATGGGTGCGACAATGGCTTTGAGCTCTTCAAGATCGGCACTCGCCGGCAGCTTCTTGAGGACGCGGGTGAGGTCGAGGCCCGGATTGCGGAAGAGTATCTTCACCAACACCTTCTCCAGGACCTTGGCGCAGATTGCGCGCGACTCGTCAGCCAGTTTCTTTGGGATCCTTTCCCGGAGCTGCTGGAGAGCCGTCTCCACACCCTTGAAGAAAAGAGTAAGCTTGGCGCTGGGCTGGAGGTTCTCGTCGGAGGAGTACACGAAGCCCGCCAAGTCCAGTTCCACCAGCTCTTCGTTGATGACTGCAGCGATGTTGACGAGGCCCTCCGTCTAGAGCTCCACCGTAGCCCTGAAGGTATTTTGAGTCTCGGCAGCCCTCGTTAGCAGCTCCTCGTTGGCCTTGATCTCTTTCTTCAAATGATCCTCTCACCTCTTGGCGCCGCCCAGTGTCTCCGTCAGCGTGGCCAACTTCAACTCCCGCCCGTGCGACAAGCGCTTCCCAGGACTCCAGCTTCGCTTGTCGGGCGCGGTAGAGCGACACCAACTTCCGGAGCAGCTGCTCCTCCTCAGATTCACCACTGCTGCTGCTTGGCGCGTCAACCACCGCCAACCCAGCAGAGGCGAGTACTTCTCCGTCAAAAGCCTCTCCCTCGACCGGTGCCCTGGAGCTCCACGCCCAGGGGAGCCTGATGAAGATACCTTCGCCGGCCTTCAAGTAGGCGCCGGGCTGGGGCTCTTCGAGGCCTGGCGCTGCGTCAGCGGCGGAGGCATCGGCATTCGGTGTAGCGCCCTGCGCTCCTGCGGCCCCCGGGTCGTTAGTACGATCGCCGGATCCCTCGCCAGCTCTAGCGCCAGCAGCCTTGGCGGCCTCTTCGTCGGCGGAGTCATCAGCGCCGGCCTCCTCTTCAGTAGCAGCGGCATCGCCAGTATCGCCATGCAAGTTCTCCTCGCCGGTGGCCTCGGTCTCCATTGGCTTCGCGGAGGGAGGATCTGAAGGCAGCAAAAGGGAGGAGAAGAAGATAAGCAAATATCCAAAAAAGAATACCAAAAGAAGAAGAAACCAAGAAAAAATTTCTGAGAAGGAGGGCTACCTGTGCTGGGCTCTGTGGCCATGGGCTCCACCACCGAAGGCTCGCTGGTTCCACCCCTTGCCGGGGACCTCTCCCTTGACGGAGAGCGCTCCCTTGTCGGAGAATCGCCCCTTGGCGGCGTAGTTGAAGCAGATTGCGCCTCCGGAGCGGCTTCTGGTTGCTCCTGATGGGCCTGTTCTGCTCCTACACAAGCAAGTCAACAATCAAGATATCAACAAGGAAAGGCACCCATGCGTGCCCCACAACAGCAAGAGAACAGGTACTTACGCTGGGGGCTGCACTGGGGGCTGCTTCGAGGAGAGGGTGCCGGGTCCGTCAAGGTAGTCTCGGACGTGTCGTCTGCCATCACTGCGGGATCGTCCTCAATGACAACCACAGGGACCTTGGCCCTCTTCGCCGCTCTCTCGGCCAGAGTCCTGAAATGGAACGAGGTTCAGAGTGAAGCAGATCAGATACAAGACAAGAGATAGCAAGAATCAAAGAAACATAAGTACAACAAGAAGAAATTCATACTCCTCCTCTTCTTCTTCCTCCTCCTCGGAGCTCAGTGCGGAGAGGTCGATGTCCGGCACCCTTTCCGCGCGATGAGGTGGAGGAGTAGGCTCCCTTGGACACTTGGCGGGAGCTGCGGCAGGATCAGGAGTAGTGGCTCGAGAAGATCCCGCCCCAGTTGCCGGCGCGGCATGAGACGCTCCCGCGGCAACGGTTCTTGTCGTGGTAGAGCGTGTCCCGCGGCGCTGCAGCTGTTGGCCCGCCAGCCGCCCTGCTGTGTCTCCAGTCTTGCGGAGGTGCCTTCTCGGTTGAGCTGGGGGCTGCACCGAGGCCCCCGTCTGCGGCAAGTTGCTTGAAGATGGCTGGCCACTTGCGCCCCCGGTAGGCTCGCTCGTTTCGGCTTCAGGCTCCCCCTCGCCAACGACCTCCCCGCCAAGGTCCTCCCGGTGGGCAAGGCTTTCCGCCTCGGCCGCCTCCGCCTCCTCTAGCGTAAAACCAAACTCACCCGCGGCGGCGGCCGCCGCCGCCTCTTCCGCCCCGGTAGCGATGTAACGCATCTCGTCGTTAGTGGTATCGCGGGTCAGGAGCCTCTGCTCGTTGGCACGGTTCGCCACCTCCACCAAGTTGTCGAAGAAGTTCTGCACGACATCGTCGGCAGGCTCCTGCCACGTTGGGATAATCCCATGCGAGTCGCACTCCGGCATCATTGCGCGGATGCGATCGAGCTGGGAGTTATTGCACAATGGCACGACACCCCGCGGCAGCCTGAACCACTCCGGATGGTTGGAGTCGTGCTTGAACAACTCCTTGATCATCCCATCCAACTCCAAGACTGTGAAATTAAAATTGAGGCCTAGACGCAGCCTCATGATATCTGTCGGGCCCCTGAACAGCCAGGCGGGCCTCTTCCTATCCTGTAGAGGGGCGATGCAGCGGTGAAGGAAGTCTGCGCCAACGGCCCCTATAGTAAGCCGCAGAATCCGCGTGGTGGTGATCTTCAATCTGGCATCGTCCGCCGCCAGGGCGCTCCAGTCGCCGCCGCGCACCCCTCGGGCTTGACGCAGGCTGGTGAATGGCTGCGGATCCGCGTCAACAATCCAGCACCACTCTGCCCTCCACTCATCGCACTTGTTGTGGAGCTCGTCCTCCAGATAAACCTCCTTCATGCTGGCCCTCGAGATCCAGGAAATCCCGCCAGCTAAGGGCTCTCCCTTCTCGGCCCGGGGTATGAAGTAATGGCGAAAGAGGGCGACATTTGGGTGGATTCCAACGAAGTTCTCGCAGAGGTGTGCGAAAACCGCCATTGTTAGAATGGCGTTGGCGGTGAAGTCAAGCAGATGAAGCCCGTAGGTATTCATGATGTCATAGAAGAAATCGGAAAAAGGTGGGCAAAGCCCGCAATAGAAGAACAGGGGGAAGAAATAGTATCCTCTTGGACACTTTTTCGAAGTAGAAGCTTCGGCGGAGAGTACTTGCGTGCGCGGATGCGCCCGCGTCTCCGTCGACCAGAAGAGATAGAACTCCTCCCACA
>NC_041391.1:258623907-258663808 GCF_002162155.2 Triticum dicoccoides
TGCGCAGCACCTCAAGCCGCAGCGCCTCGGCCGACTTCACGCCCTTCCTGGTCTTCGGAGCCATGGCGGAAGCGGTGGAGGAGGTTGGCGGCGACGGCGGCGACGGCGGCGGCGAGGGCTGAGCGCTGCTCTCTTTCGGCTTGGGAAGCGGAGGGGAGCGGCGGAGCTTTCTGAGGAAGGAACTGCAAGTGGCGAAGGTGGGGGAACGGCCCCTGTTTCCCCTGCTTATAAAGAGGAGAGGCGAACGTTACGCCGTTCTTGATTAAAGAATTGCCCACGATCTCTCCCACGACGCCGCATTTTACGCGTCCCGTTTCGGGAGGGCGCGGTGGATACGGAGTTAGATTTGGTATGGACCCAGGCCGCGAGTGCCCGTGCCCTGTTTTGGGCCTGGCCCAACAGTGCTCGGCACCGTGTGTGGCCCAGGCCCGTGGGCTCCTGTCGGTGTACTAAAGTAGGGGTACCTTAGTATCCCGAACTTGTGCACAGACAGTCGCAGCACCCAGTGGCAGGGTTTGCCGGGCATCTGCCAAGATCCTCCGCAGCTCATATTTGTGCCAGTCAAGAACAAAGTGTTTTAACTAAGAAGACAAGGCCCCAGCAAGAGGAGCTTACCGGGAAGGACAAGGCCCCGGCAAGAGGAGCTTGCCGGAAGGGCCAGCCAAGAAACTTGCCGCGACGCGCCGCGCGTCCCGGCAAGACTCGGCGAGCGACAAGCTTTCGGGTGCGGCAAGACAACGACCGCGGCAAGGCGCTTGCCGCGGCGAAGCCACCACTCTGCGCCCACGCTCCAGCGCATCAGACGACGTGTCGCCAAAGGATCATTCCAGGCACACGTGGCGGGGAGCTGTGCAGCAAAGCGGTGCGAGGTGGCAAGTAGAGATGACGAGAAGGCCATCGTGGCAAGCGGTGGCGTCCCTAACGGCCGCTTCTCTGCATTGTTTGGGCGACCGGACGGGCATTAAATGCCTTTGTCCCCTGCCGTCAGAGTTAGGTAGCGGGCACTGTAGATAGCGGTTGTACCAACCCCTCTTTTTACTTTTATACCCCTGTCTGCGTTGCCACCTGTCGGTGACCCCTTTAGCCTATAAAAGGAGGCCCATGCGCAACGTAGAAAGCGGTTCGACTCCTTCGAAAACACAGAACGCTCACGCTCTTGAGCAAGAACATAATACCACCACAAAGCAGCAGTAGGAGTTTTATCTCTGCGGAGAGCTCCGAAGCTGGGTAAAATCCCTCGCGTGCCTCGCCTCGATCTGCTCTTCATGCGCCCTCCGCTCCCTTGCCGGACCGAAAGGGGCCCTGCCCCATAGGTGATCGTTTCCCACGACACCGCCCGGTCGGATAGACGACCACATGGCAAACATAGAGCAGCAAGCGGCGCCGCACACAAGCCGGCACGGGATCCTCATAAGGATCCGCACCAAAAGGATGGCCCAGTCAGGTCTATCTATGGGCCAAGAAAGCAAGCTCTAGAAAGAAATGCAACACGTCGAGTATTCGAACATCACGGCACACCCAAATACAGGGGCGCCGCACACCCCTTATGTTTCACCGATGAGGTGCTGGATCATGAATTTCCAGCGGGATTCAAGCCCGTAAACATAGAGGCATACGACGGAACAACAGAGCCTGGAGTCTGGATTGAGGGTTACATCCTGCACATACACATGGCTAGAGGAGATGACCTCCACGCCATAAAATACTTACCCCTCAAGCTCAAAGGGCCAACCCAGCATTGGCTTAAAAGCCTCCCCGAAAACACTATTGGAAGTTAGGAAGAGCTCGAGGATGCTTTTCGGGCCAATTTTGAAGGGACCTATGTCCGACCTCCGGACGCAGACGATTTAAGTCACATAACCC
The DNA here is from genome assembly GCF_002162155.2 of Triticum dicoccoides. Lineage (NCBI taxonomy): Eukaryota > Viridiplantae > Streptophyta > Magnoliopsida > Poales > Poaceae > Triticum > Triticum dicoccoides. The sequence continues at coordinate 258,625,771 of NC_041391.1, forward strand.
AACAGCCCGGAGAGTCAGCCCGAAAACTCTGGAATAGGTTTCTCACCAAAAAGAACCAAATAGTCGACTGTCCGAACGCCGAAGTCTTAGCAGCTTTCAAACATAACGTCCGAGACGAATGGCTCGCGAGACACCTCGGCCAAGAAAAGCCAAGAACAATGGCCGCATTAACCAGCCTCATGACCCGCTTTTGCGCGGGAGAGGATAGCTGGCTGGCAAGGTGTAGTACCAGCGACCCAAGTACGTCCGAAGTCAGGGATGGAAATGGGAAACCACGATGCAGCAAGGACCAGCGCCGGACCAAGGGAAACAGTCCAAAGAGAACGACAGTCAATGCCGGATTCAAAAGCTCTTGGTAGAACAACAAAAAACTGCCTCTTAAGGACACCAGCGATGAGCTATCCAACCTAAACAAAATCTTGGACAAGATATGCCAAATCCACAGTACTCCGGGAAAGCCTGGAAACCATACCCACATAGATTGTTGGGTCTTCAAGCAGTCCGGCCGACTTAACGCCGAACACAAGGGGCTCGACACACCAAGTGAGGACGACGACGAACCCCACAAGAAGAGCACCGAAAAACAAAAGAATTTCCCACAAGAGGTCAAAACAGTAAACTCACTTCAAGTGACAAAAGGGAAAAACAGAGCGGCGCAGACTGAAATACGCGCCGCATGGTCCACCCCAGCGGAGTCCCGACACTGGATGTCAGAACCAATCACCTTCGACCATCAGGATTACTCCGGAAGTATCCGGAACGCAGGATGGACTGCTTTGATATTAGATCCTATAATCGACGGACTACAATTTACACAAGTCCTAATGGACGGCGGCAGTGATCTCAACCTGCTATATCAGGACACAATCCGCGGAATGGAGATAGACCCAACCAAAATTCGCCATAGCAACACTTCCTTTAAAGGAGTGATGCCAGGCCCATATGCCCATTGTACGGGCTCTCTACCACTAGAAGTTGTGTTCGGCTCATCCGACAACTTCCGTCGTGAAAAGTTAGTCTTCCACATCGCCCATTTAAAAGTAGCTATCAAGCACTATTGGGATGCGGAGCTTTCGCCCTCTTTAACACAATACCGCATTACACATCTCTTACACTTAAAATGCTCAGTCCACGTGGCATCATCTCATTAAAGGGAAAGTTCGAGTGTTCCTTGAATACGGAAGAACGTGAGACTACCTTGACAGCCACACACTAATCCGGCTTTGCTGATCAAAGCACCTAAACAGGTCATTCAGACCCCGGACACGGTTAGGCGAGTCCGGTATAAATAAACAAGGGGCTTACTAGCCGCGTACCCCCTTACAAGGGGCTCCATGCATGTACAACAAGAGACAATAAAGGTCAATTTTATTCATTTTTTGAATCATACTCTGTTTATTTTAAAATAAATTTTTCGCACGATCTTTTTTTTGGAACTAAGTTCCTCTCTTTTACAGATGAACGCTGTGCTATACCCGTCCATGATATGGCACAACAGAGACACAGGTGCAGACGTGCAGCAGGGACCCGTTGCAAGGATTCTTTTCAGATTAAGACCCTGCGTAAACCTTTTTTACTGTCTCTTGTTGTTACACATCCCCCGGTTTCTTGCTATAACCGAGGAGGAGGCTGGCGTTTTGGCATCGGCCGAGTCAGAAATTTTTGCGCGTACCTGGACACTAGGGGCTTAGGGCATTGTTCTGCCCGTTTTCATAAAGATCGAATACCTTAGGGAGTGTTCGGCGTCTCGAGTTAGGCCTTATATGCATCAGCTCTGAATCATGTCTTTGGTCAAATGTTGGGTTTGCCCGGCTCGTGTGTTTTGCTGCCTTACGTTCCGCTCTATCGGCTAACGCGGCACTAGGAGAACTATTGTGATTGTGCCCCGGTTTGGCGGGTGAGCACCTCAGTAGAGAAAGCTGAAAACTGACTGTCATAATATAGCGTGAGACTGGTCAACCACTCGATGACCCACCGGAATATTTAGAATTCCTCTGCATTAACGAAGGACCGTTTCCCGGTCAGGCACATACGCGCCCCGAATTCGGAGAGCCTGGTGCCCCTAGGGGCTATATAGTAGCCCCACCATTGAACTCATATGGCTAAGTGAAAGTGATAAAGCATTATAGTCCGGTTGCCTAGTTTGCTACGCTATCACCTCCTTCACAGGACCAAGACGTTGGATTAAGTGTGAAAATGCGTTTTTTTGCAAACACCCCCGCACTATGTGTGTGGGGGCTGAAGCCGAAGACTGCCATCTTTCAGGTTATATACACATATACATTAACGGCCGCACAGAGGTATTTCAATACTTGAACGCACAAGTATAAAAAGCCCTTATATTATATTGAAACATCGTTTCACAAATCATACATGTCATTAGAACATAATATCCTTCGAGCACTGCGTCTCTATTAAACGAGCGCCCTGCAGGACTTCCTCAAAATAGTGCTCGGCAGGTACTCGGCTTCTGTCCAAATCCTGGGATGCAACGTCGGTGGCCTTCATCTCTGCCTAGTATGTTTTGACACGGGCAAGATCCATCCGCGCACCCTCTATGCATGTCGACCGCTTCATTGCATCGATATGCGGCACCGCACCAAGGAACTGCTGCACCAAGCTAAAATAACTCTTCGGCTCGGGCCTTTTCAGCCACAAATGAGTCATGACATCCTTCATGGCAAGTCCGGACAACCTATTCAGCTCAACCCATTCGGCAAAATGATCGGTCAATGAAAGCGGACGCTCTAGACTACGGAACTGCGACCAAAAAAGCTCTTCCCATTCCGTGATCCTTTTGGCCTCGGAAGTGTGCGACCGCGTCTGCGGCACTCGCCGCCAAATCCAGATAAGCATCCTCCGCACCCCACAGCTGGCCCAACTGAGCATACTTCGGATCTGTGAACTTCCTTCGCAGCAGAAAGGGCTTTCCAACTGCGATATCCCTGGCTTGACGTAGCTCCTCCTTTATAGCTCTCATCGCGTAGCGGGAATCCTTGGCTTCGGCGGTGGACTTCTTCAGGTCCTCTTGCTCCGCTTGGCGTTCTTTTTCAAGAAACTTGCAGTAGTCGGTAGCATTCTTGAACTTCCCGGCCATCTCGGCCATTTCCTCCCTGCTTCGGCAGTGAGCAGCCTGTTCGACTTTTACCTCCTCGGTCGCCCTCAAGGCAGCCGCATCACTTTTTCTGGCTTGCTCCTTGACTCGGGCTAGCTCCGCCCGAAGGTTCTCCATAGCAGAGGCACCATCTGCATAAAGCATACATGTTGTAAGGCATGGGCGTCAAGCTCCCTTACCAGGTGTCCGCGGACAAGTTGCATACCTTGTGACTCGTCAAGCCGCTTATTGACAAGCACGATGTCGCATCCGCCACGTCAAGTTGCCGCTTCAGTTCGGCAAATTGATCAGTCCGGCTGGCCACCAGATGCTCCGCCACCTATATAGGAGAGGCGACATCTTACAACTGAGATTATGATCCTCGGCGCGCTGTCACTTTCGACAATGTACCGAGTCTCAGGGGCTACTATCTATACAGGGCGCATTCTATATGCAAAACTGTCAGAAGGTATATCATTTTCGCGTACCTCAAACCCCTTCAGTAAACTTTTGACGGCATCATCCAATCCGCTCTCTGCGGATGAAATCATTTCAATCACCGTACCCATTAACGCACAGTGATCTTCTGAGATAGACGCTCGCCCGAGCAGATCCTTCAGCTCCTCCGACCATACACGAGTTGGCGCCGGACCTTCCGGCCCCGCCGGACTCGGGGAAACCCTCCGCGATGACACCTCAGGGTCGTCCGCCTCACATGACGGTGCGGCAGGTGGAGGCGTTTCGCTCTCCATCATCTCCGGATGAAGATCCCCCGAAGACGAGCTCTGCTGAGAAGGGCTGAGATCCGAACTACGAGGTAAAATTTCGGTTATCTTCAGAAATAAAAACAGGGATTTCCCTTATTACAAGACTCCCCTTTCTACTTACGGCTCGCTGGAGGGCTGATCCCCATGGGGAAATAGTGCGGCTGGGGTGTTTCCCGGTGCCGGACACTCTGGCGAAGATTTCTTTCCCCGCTTTGAGGCCTTGGCCTCCGGATCTTCAGAAGCGGTCCTCTTCTCCCCCTGTAGGGTGGGATTCTCGATCCCCCCTTCCTTGAAAGCCTCCTTCGTGGAGGCAGTAGCTTCCCTGCTCCCCCCTTTGCCCTCTGCCAAAGGCGCAGCCGCCAACATCTTGGTTAATACAGGATCCGGCGTGGTCTCAGGGAGGGGGGCCGAACACCTTATCAGCTTTGCTTTCGCTATCCACTCTTGTTCAAGGGACAGCTCTCTAAAGGGCAAGTTTATGAAAAATGCATGGATAGCGTGTCCGGGTACAGGACTACATACTTGAGTTTCTGGGCGATTGCAGCTCAGACCTACGTCCTCGGTCAAGTCCGGACACTTCTTTTGTGATCCGAAGAGCAGTTTATACATCTCCACGGGCGTCGCACCCATAAAATGTTGGAGAGCTCATGGTCCCTCCGGATTAAATTCCCACAGGCGGAGGGGGCGACGTTTGCAGGGTAGAAGGCGCCGAATCAGCATGACCTGCGCCACTACGAACAGATTGATCTCTCTCTCTTGGAGGTCTCGAATACGGCCCTGCAACAGAGGTACGTCCTTGGATGGCCCCAAGTCAAGGCCTTTGTTGACCCACGACGCCAGCCGTTGTGGAGGACCCGAGCGTTAGGTAGGTGGCGCCACCCATTTGGTGCCCCTGGGAGCGGTGATGTAAAACCACTCATGTTGCCACAAACCGAGCTCCTCTTGGAAAGAGCCCTCGGCCATGGAGCGTCAGCACTTTTGCTTATAACAACCCCTCCGCACTCTGCCTGCTGCCCCTTGATCATCTTCGGCTCCACTTTGAAGGTTTTAAGCCACAACCCAAAGTGAGGGGTAATGCGGAGGAAGGCTTCGCATACGACAATGAACGATGAGATGTGGAGGATGGACTCCGGATCCAAGTCATGAAATTCCAGCCCATAATAAAACATGAGCCCCCTCACGAAGGGGTCCGTCGGGAAGCCTAACCCCCGAAGGAAATGGGATACGAACACCACGCTATCACCGAGCTTGGGAGTGGGAATAACCTGCCCTTGGGCAGGCAGCCTATGCGAAATTTCACCGGTTAGATACCTGGCGTCTCTCAGCTTTAGCACGTCTTCTTCTGTGACGGAAGAAGGCATCCACCGACCTTGCAGGTCGGAGCCAGACATCGTCGAAGGTCCGAAGCGCCTGAATCTGTAGCTTTGGGTGTTGGAACTCGAGGCGAGGGGCGGATTCGATTGAGATTAAAAGAAAGGAGCAGGCCTTGGTCTCGTTATAAAGAGGTTGAATACCAAGAGCCCTCCCTGTGGCCGTTTGGGACTCGCCTTCGATAGAGGGGGCATGCCAACGGGCACGGTTGGGTTACCCACGCCTCTATTGATGAGGATCCCAAAATATGGGGACACGATCTCTACTTTGACAAGACGTACCAAGGTAACCGCTTCGCTAAACGCGCTGAGGTGGAACAGTAAAAATGATTCAAATAAAGGCCTGGCCGTGGTGTGATGTCACACCACGGAATACGTCAGCAGATTGAACTTGTATAAATGTTATTCTCTATACGGTGGTATGTGGAACCTATTTTGCAGAGCCGGACACTATCCTTGTGTTCAAAATCTTCTATGAAGAATTCGGAGGAGGAACCCGCCTTGCAATGCCGAAGACAATATGCGCGCCGGACTTGTCGTCATTGAAGCCTGGTTCAGGGGCTACTGAGGGAGTCCTGGACTAGGGGGTGTCTGGATAGCCGAACTATCATCTTTGGTCGGACTCCTAGACTATGAAGATACAAGATTGAAGACTCCGTCCCGTGTCCAGATGGGACTTTCCTTGGCGTGGAAGGCAAGCTTGGCAATACGGATATGTAGATCTCCTACCATTGTAACCGACTATGTGTAACCCTAGCCCTCTCCGGTGTGTATATAAACCGGAGGGTTTTAGTCCGTAGGATGAACAACAATCATACCATAGGCTAGCTTCTAGGGTTAGCCTCTCTGATCTCGTGGTAGATCTACTCTTGTACTACCCATATCATCAATATTAATCAAGCAGGAGTAGGGTTTTACCTCCACCGAGAGGGCCCGAACCTGGGTAAAAACATCGTGTCCCTTGTCTCCTATTACCATCCTCCTAGACGCACAGTTCGGGACCCCCGACCCGAGATCCGCCGGTTTTGACACCGACACTAGTACCTTGAAGAACTTGATGGCTGACTGCGCTGTCACCTTCTTCACTTCTTCCACCTCTAGCCACTTTGTGAACTTGTCGATTGCGACGTACAAGCACTCAAAGCCCCCGACAGCACGGGGGAAAGGGCCCAATATGTCGAGCCCCCAGAACGAGAAGGGATAGTTTGAAGGGCTTGAGCTGGTTGATGAAGCTTCTTCGAATGGAACTGGCACGCTTCACAAGTGGTTACTAGTGCCGTCGCATCCTGGAGGGCGGTGGGCTAGAAGAAACCTTGCCGGAAAGCCTTGCCGGCAAGGGCCCTCGACCCTATGTGGGAGCCACATATGCCTTCATGTATCTCTGCCAACAACTTTAGTCCTTCCTCCCAGGAGATGCACTTCAATTTCACCCCATTCGGTCTTCTTCTATACAATACGTTATCAATGAATTGGTATAGAGCAGACCAGCGGGCTACTCTTTCTGTCTCTTCCTGCTCCTCAGAAAGCTCTCCTTTTTGGAGGAATCGGACGGTGTGCTGCACCCATGCCGGAGCCTGTGGCTCGATGACAAGGACAAAAGGCATCTCCTCTGCCACGGGAGCGGCCGCCTCCACGGCCATGACCTGAGGTCCCGCCGGAGTCGATTATCCCGCAGGAGGATCGGCATCTACGGCAACATCTTCGCCGGCCGCTCCGGGGAGCTTGGTGGGGAAGTACTTGCTGGATCCTTGCTTCCACTGCTTGTTCTGCCCGGCGGACGGCTCAACGGATGGTTGAGTTAACTGAAGCACAAAAGTACCTGGTTCCACAGGTAGCTTGAGGCAGCGCGCTTTGACAGGTAGTCGACGATGTCGTTCTCCGCCCGAGGGACATGCTCCTCCGGTTTCCTCACCTCATGTATGTAAGCTTCCATCAACGGGCTTAGATAATCTATGTTGATATGCCTGACGAGGAGTTGTGAGTCACCCCTAACGATGAGCTTTTTAACTCCAAGGTCTGCCGCGATCCTGAGACCGGCAAGCAAACCCTCGTACTCGATGGTGTTGTTGGTTGACATCTCCCGGGGAAACTGCATATGGTTGACATACTTGAGGTGCTCTCAAGTGGGTGCGACAAGCAGCACACCAGACCGGCGCCTTGCAGCGAGAAGGCACCATCAAAGTACATGATACAGTCGCGTCTCATTTCCCAGCCGGGAAGAGCGGTCTCCTGTACTTCTTCGTCACGCATCGTGGTCCATTCTCTAACAAACTCCGCCAAGACTCTGCTCTGAATTGTTGAGGTACTTTCAAACTTCAGACCAAAACTTGACAGCTCCAGGGCCCATTCCACGATCCTCCCCGTTGCATCTGGGTTATGCAGTATCCATTGCAATGGGAGGCGGGTGACCACCGTAATCTCGTGCACTTGGAAGTAATGGCACAGCTTCCTTGAAGCCATAAGGAGGCCGAAGAGCAGCTTTTGCATACCTGAGTACCTCGACCTAGCCGCCTGCAAGAGGGAGATGACGAAGTAAACTGGGTGTTGTACCATTTTCTTCTTCTGCGCCTCTTCACCTGGCCGTGCGGGTCCTGTCGTACTGGTGCCAGTCTTGCCGGGACCGAACCTTGCCGGGGACTCAGTCTTGCCGGGACCGAGCTCTGCCGGGGAGGGTTCTGGCCTGCCAACCGTCGACTCTGCCGCTGCTGCTTCTTCCTTGTCGACCTCTCTCTGCGCCACCAGTGCAGCGCTAACCACCTGAATTGTTGCCGCTAGATAAAGCAGCAACGGTTCTTGTGGTTTGGGCGCAACCAGCACTGGGGTAGAAGAGAGGTATTTCATCAAATCTTGCAGCGCTGCCTCGGCCTCTGGGGTCCACTCCACTGGTCCTGCCTTCTTCATGATCTTGATAAAAGGAAGGGCATGCTCCGCGTACTTAGAGATGAATCGGCTCATGGTGGCAACACAGCCAGTGAGCCGACACACGTCCTTGATCCGTTTGGGTGCCTCAATCTGCTCGATGGCCTTGATCTTATCTGGGTTTGCTTCAATCCCGCGCTAGGACACAAAGAACCCGAGAAGCTTGCCAGACGGGACGCCGAAGACACACTTCTCAGGGTTTAATTTGAGGTTGATCTTGCGCAGGTTTGCAAATGTTTCCTCCAGATCTTGCACAAGGGTCGCTTTGTCGTTGGTTTTGACCACTATGTGATACGTCTCCAACGTATCTATAATTTTTGATTGCTCCATGCTACTTTATCTACTGTTTTGGGCAATATTGGGCTTTATTATCCACTTTTATATTATTTTTGGGACTAACCTATTAACCGGAGGCCCAGCCCAGATTTGCTATTTTATGCCTATTTCAGTGTTTCGAGGAAAAGGAATATCAGACGGAGTCAAAACGGAACGAAATCAACTGGAGAAGTTATTTTTAGAAGGAAAGCAACCCAAGGAACTTGGAGTGCACGTCAGGGGAGATACGGGCTGCCCACGAGGGTGGGGGCGCGCCCACCCCCCCTCGGGCGCTCCCCCAGCCTCGTGGGGCCCCCGTAGCTCCTCCGACGTACCCCCTGCACCCATATATACTCTCGTACCCTAAAACTTCCAGGACGAAGATTAGATCAGAAGTTCCGCCGCCGCAAGCCTCTGTAGCCACCAAAAACCAATCGGGGCCCTCTCTGGCACCCTGCCGGAGGGGGCCATCATCACCGGTGGCCATGGAGGATTATCCCGGAGGGGTCTTCATCACCATGAAGGCCAGGTACCAGAAGGTGGAGGCCATGGAGGAGGAAGCACAAGGGGGAGAACCTCTCCTCCTTTCTTCCGGTGGTGCCGGAGTGCCATCAGGAGGGGAATCATTGCCACGGTGATCGTCTTCATCAACATCACCATCATCATCACCATCCTCATCTATTTTACGCGGTCCACTCTCCTGCACCCCGCTATAATCACCTACTTGAACATGGTGCTTTATGCCACATATTATGATCCAATGATGTGTTGCCATCCTATGATGTTTTGAGTAGATATCTTTTGTCTTTTGGTTGATTGATGATCTAGATTTGTATGAGTTGTATGTTTTACTTTGGTGTTGTCCTATGGTGCCCTCCGTGTCGCGCAAGCATGAGGGATTCCCACTGTAGGGTGTTGCAATACGTTCATGATTCGCTTATAGTGGGTTGGTAAGTGACTGAAACACAAACCCGAGTAAGAGGGATTGTTGCGTATGGGAATAAAGAGGACTTGATGCTTTAATGTTATGGTTGGGTTTTACCTTAATGATCTTTAGTAGTTGCGGATGCTTGCTAGAGTTCCAATCATAAGTGCATATGATCCAAGTAGAGAAAGTATGTTAGCTTATGCCTCTCCCTCATATGAAACCGCAATAGTGATTACCGGTCTTGTTAACATTTACCTAGGATAATTCTGCACACCGATCCACCATTTTTCCACACTCGCTATTTATAATATTTAGTATTATATTCAAACTTTATGATAACAACACCTACTTTTATGTCTTAGCTCTCTAATATCATACAAAGTTATCCTCTTCATACCCACAACATAGTTTATTTCTCGTTGCTAGTTGGAAGCAAACGTTCGGTGCACGTAGAGTCGTATCAGTGGAAGATAGGGCTTAAGAGAATATTGATCTTACCTTTAGCTCCCTGTGGGTTCGACACTCCATACTTATCACTTCCACCTTTGGAAAGTGCTACGATGATTCCTTGCACTTGGGGATTATCAAGCTCTTTTTTGGCGCCGTTGCCGGGGAGCCATAGCTTGTTTGCTTTCTTCACTATTTAGATTTTGTTTTTCCTTTTTGTTTATGTTTAGTTGTGGGTGAAACATACAAATAAAATTAAAAATGAAAATACCAAAAAATTATTACTTGCATTTCATGCCTAAAAAGTTTTTCAAAAAAAGAAGTGATTGGAAGGTTTTGCATTGAAGAAGTGGGGGTCGACCTTGAGCACTTGTGCTCATGCTCACGGAAACAATGTAGAATATTTCATGGAAGTTTCTCTGTAAATAACTATCCCCTTGTATATATTCCTTGTATTATAAAAATAATGTGCCAAGCCTTGGTGTTAGGATGATAAGATTGCTTGCTTACTATGTGCAGAACAAAAATAGAAACTTTGTCTGTAGTGCATGAATTTACATTTTTAACTGGAAGATCAAATGGTTCTGATTCTTTTTGCACATTACCTCGGTTCAAATTTTTCGAATTTTAAAATTTAGTTTATAATTTTAGGAGTTACAGAAGTTTGGCAAACTTCCAGATTACTACAGACTATTCTGTTTTTAACAGATTCTGTTTTGCGTGTGTTGTTTGCTTATTTCGATGAATCTATGAGTAGTATCGCAGGGTATGAACCATAGAGAAGTTGGAATACAGTAGATTTAACATCAATAAAAATAAAGAATGAGTTAATTACAGTACCTAGAGGTAGTGATTTGCTTTATTACACTAACGGATCTCACAAGTTTTTGTTAAAGTTTTGTGTGGATGAAGTGTCCGAAGGTCGAGGAGCTATCAATATGAGAAGAATAAAGAGAGGCAAGAGCTCGAGCTTGGGGATGCCCAAGGCGCCCAAAGTAAATATTTCAAAGTATACTCAAGCATCTTAGCTTGGGGATGCCCCGGTTGGCATCCCATCTTTCTTCTTCAACAAATATCGGTATACCTCGGTTTTTGCTTTGTTCACATGATTTGTGTCCTTTGTGTTTTTGGTTTTCGTTTAAGAACCATGCTAGCATGAGATAGCCCTTCATTGATTTATAGAATACTTCATGTGCTTCACTTAAATCTTTTAAGTATGATCTTATAGAATTACTCTTTGTGCTACACTTAAATCTTTTGAGTATGGTTTTATAGAATGCTTCATGTGCTTCACTTATACATTTTGATCTTGGATATTGGTCAGTTGTAGAATGATCCATGAACTTCACTTATAACTTTTGGAGTATGAATAATACTATCATTTAAAGTGGGTTTGGAAGAGTGTCAACTTTAGGCATTAGTGATCCCACTATTTTGGAAGATGTTGAATCTTATTGTGATATTTATGAAAGTGGATTCGGAAGACTGTCAACTTTAGCTAGTAATGATTCCACTATTTTGGAAGAGGTTCCAATTGAGTATGAGAACAAAGTTGCTATGCGTGATACTACTGAAAATTATTATGAGGGAGGAATACATGCTTGTAGGAGTTGCAATAATATTAAGTTTCCTCTCTACGTGCTTAAAGTTTTGAAGTTATACTTATTTTGCCTTCCTATGCTAGTTGATTCCTGTTCCCATAAGTTGTGTGCTCACAAAATCCCTAGGCATAGGAAGTGTGTTGTATTTAAATATGCTAATCATATTCTTCAAGATGCTCTCTTTGTGTTTCAATTCCCATCTTTAAAGTGAGCATCATTGAAATCATCATGCCTAGCTAAAAGGCATTAAAGAAAAGCGCTTGTTGGGAGACAACCCAGTATTTACCCTCACCGTTTTTGTGTGTTTAGAATATTAAGATACCGTAGTAATCATGTTTTATAGCTTTTGTTTCAATAAAGTGCCAAGTAAGACCTTTGGGAAGACTTGGGTGAAAGCTAATGTGATGTTCCTGTAAAAAACAGAAACTTTGCGCTCACGAGAATAGATGTCATTTTTTACACAATAGTGCTATTGAGTTGATTCTTTTTGCAGAAGATTAATAGACAAATTCCTCACGTCCACAAATTTATTTCATAATTTTTGGAGTAGCAGAAGTATGGTTATTGTTCAGATAATAACAGACTGTTGTGTTTCTGACAGATTCTGTTTTCATTGCATAGTCTGCTTGTTTTCTAGTTTATATTGCTTATATTTCTCAATATAATTTGTATAATTGATATGGTACAGTAGGCATTGTGTGAAAACAATCATGATCCTTGTCTTTGTCAGTACCAAAGTGAATGGTTTGCTCTTTATCATACTAACCTATCTCACGAAGTTTGGCTAAATTTTGTGTGATTGAAGTTTTCAAGTTTTGGGTGAGATATCGATATGAGGAGAATAAGTAGTGGAAAGACCCTAAGCTTGGGGATGCCCAAGGCACCCCAAGGTAATATTCAAGGAAGACTCAAGCGCCTAAGCTTGGGGATGCCCCGGAAGGCATCCCCTCTTTCGTCTTCAAAACTATCGGTATACTTTAGTCGGAGCTATATTTTTATTCGTCACATGATATGTGTTTTACTTGGAGCGTCATTTTATTTTGTTAGTATTAGCTTGATGTTATTTAGAATAGTGTTTTGCATCTTTATTTTTAATAAAAATGTCAAGGATAGCCTTTACCATGCTTATTTTGCTAGTATACATGTTGCTGTTTGAAAACGGAAAGTTTACAGCTGTTGCAAATAATTCCCTAGAAAAGTCAGAGCATGATATAATGTTGAAACTTTTTGTATAGTGAGCTATGATAAATGTACTACAGTGGGAATGTTTTCTCATAATTTTTGGAGTTAGGGAAGTATGATGAATCTTGCATTCTTTACAGACTATACTGTTCTGGCAGATTGCTGTTATAGTTGCATTGTTTGCATATGTTTGCTTGTTCAATGATTCTATTTTAGGATGGGAGTATTAAATATGCAGAGGCATTTAGTATGCAATGTTGAATAATAATGTTAGTGATTTTTTACTGTAGAAAATGATAAGGTTTTGCATTGGTTATACTAACCTATCTCACGAGTTCTTGTTGAGTTTGTTGTGAATGAAGCTTTTGATAAAAAGAGAAACCATGATATGAGAGGAATTAAGGAGACATAAAAGCTCAAGCTTGGGGATGCCCAAGGCACCCCAAGATAATATTTCAAGAAGTCTCAAGCATCTAAGCTTGGGGATGCCCCGTTAGGCATCCCACCTTTTTTCTTCGACAACTATCGGTTATTATCGGTTGAACCTAAGTTTTTGCTTCCTCACATGAGTTGTGCTATCCTTGCAATGTAATTTTATTTTGTTTTACTTGCTGTTTGAATAAAATCATTGGATCTGAAATTTTGAATAGAAAAGGAACCCTCCCATGGCTAGTTAATTATTTTCCTACTCAGTGTCCTTCACTCATATCTTCTGGAGTAGTTTGTCATTTACTCATGTGATTCATGTATATCCTATGAGTAAATAGGGGAATGAATTGAATGTCATAAATATGAATTTTTATATGTTTCATATTCTTATAACATGATTGTGATGACTTCACACATAGAAAGTATGAGGCATAAAAGTTATTGAGAGTTGGCAAACGTAGTTTTGGTCATCGTTGCAATTAATAGGAAGTAATATGCAAAGAGAGGTTCCATACAAATATATTATCTTGGACATCTTTTATGATTGTGAAGCACTCATTAAGTATGACATGCTCAAAGAGTTGACATTGGACAAGGAAGACAATGTAATGGTCTATGTTTTCTGACATCTCAGTTAAAGTATATTGTCATTGACCTTCCAAACATGTTGAGCTTGCCTTTCTCCCTCATGCTAGCCAAATCCCTTGCACCAAGTAGAGATACTACTTGTGCTTCCAAATACCCGTAAACCCAGTTTTTCCATGAGAGTCCACCATACCTTCCTATGGATTGAGTAAGATCCTTCAAGTAAGTGGTCATCGGTGCAAGCAATAAAAATTGCTCTCTAGATATGCATGACTTATTAGTGCAGAGAAAATAAACTTTGTACGAACTTGTTGTGGAAGTAATAAAAGCGACGGACTCCATAATAAAGGTCCACATACAAGGGGCAATATAAAGTGACGTTCTTTTGCATTAAGATTTCGTGCATCTACCCTAAACGCGCATGACAACCTCTGCTTCCCTCTGCGAAGGGCCTATCTTTTACTTTATGTTTTTACTTTATGCTTGAGTCAAGGTGATCCTCACCATTCCCTTTTTCATTTTGTCCTTTGGCAAGCTCCCTATGTTTGAAAGATCATGATATACATATCAAATTGGATGTAAGTTAGCATGGGCTATTATTGTTGACATCACCTAAAGGTGAATACGTTGGGAGGCAACACAATAAGCCCCTATATTTCTCAGGGTCCGGCTGAAACTCCATAACCACAAGTATTGCGTGAGTGTTAGAAATTGTAGAAGACTATATGATAGTTGAGTATGTGGACTTAATGAAAAGCTCTATTCTTGACTCTTTCTGATGTTATGATATGCAATTTCAATGGCAGAGATTATAGTTTGTTAGTTCTCAATGAAGTTTCTGAACCATGCTTGACATTGTGAATAGATTGTTACTTGATCATGAAAAGTTTTATGAAATAACCTGCTATTATGACACATATTCATGCTAGGAAAAGTGATTGGAATTATCATTGATCAAACATAAGCAATTACTAGCATTCCGCATCAAAAATTATCTTTTTATAATTTACCTACTCGAGGACGAGCAGGAATTACGCTTGGGGATGCCTGATATGTCTCCAACGTATCTATAATTTTTGATTGCTCCATGCTACTTTATCTACTGTTTTGGGCAATATTGGGCTTTATTATCCACTTTTATATTATTTTTGGGACTAACCTATTAACTGGAGGCCCAACCCAGATTTGCTGTTTTATGCCTATTTCAGTGTTTCGAGGAAAAGGAATATCAGACGGAGTCAAAACGGAACAAAATCAACTAGAGAAGTTATTTTTAGAAGGAAAGAAACCCAGGGAACTTGGAGTGCACGTCAGGGGAGATACGGGCTGCCCACGAGGGTGGGGGGCGCGCCCACCCCCTGGGCGCGCCCACCCCCTGGGCGCGCCCCCTGCCTCGTGGGGCCCCCGTAGCTCCTCCGACGTACCCCCTGCACCCATATATACTCTCGTACCCTAAAACTTCCAGGACGAAGATTAGATCAGAAGTTCCTCCGCCGCAAGCCTCTATAGCCATGAAAAACCAATCGGGGCCCTCTCCGTCACCCTGCCGGAGGGGGCCATCATCACCGGTGGCTATGGAGGAGTATCCCAGAGGGGTCTTCATCACCATGAAGGCCAAGGACCAGAAGGTGGAGGCCATGGAGGAGGAAGCACAAGGGGGAGAACCTCTCCTCCTCTCTTCTGGTGGCGCTGGAGTGCCATCGGGAGGGGAATCATCGCCACGGTGATCGTCTTCATCAACATCACCATCATCATCACCATCCTCATCTCTTTTACGCGGTCCACTCTCCCGCATTCCGCTGTAATCCCCTACATGAACATGGTGCTCTATGCCACATATTATGATCCAATGATGTGTTGCCATCCTATGATGTTTTGAGTAGATATCTTTTGTCTTTTGGTTGATTGATGATCTAGATTGGTATGAGTTGTATGTTTTACTTTGGTGCTGTCCTATGGTGCCCTCCGTGTCGCGCAAGCGTGAGGGATTCCCGCTGTAGGGTGTTGCAATACGTTCATGATTCACTTATAGTGGGTTGGTGAGTGACTGAAACACAAACCCGAGTAAGAGGGATTGTTGCGTATGGGAATAAAGAGGACTTGATGCTTTAATGCTATGGTTGGGTTTTACCTTAATGATCTTTAGTAGTTGCGGATGCTTGCTAGAGTTCCAATCATAAGTGCATATGATCCAAGTAGAGAAAGTATGTTAGCTTATGCCTCTCCCTCATATGAAACTGCAATAGTGATTACCGGTCTTGTTAACATTTTCCTAGGACAATTCCGCACACCGATCCACCATTTTTCCACACTCGCTATTTATAGTATTTAGTATTATATTCTAACTTTATGATAACAGCACCTACTTTTATGTCTTAGCTCTCCGATATCATACAAAGTTATCCTCTTCATACCCACAATGTAGTTTATTTCTCGTTGCTAGTTGGAAGCAAACGTTCGGTGCACGTAGAGTCGTATCTGTGGCAGATAGGGCTTGAGAGAATATCGATCTTACCTTTAGCTCCTTGTGGGTTCGACACTCCATACTTATCTCTTCCACCTTTGGAAAGTGCTACGATGATTCCTTGCACTTGGGAATTATCACTGTGTCATCCATATAAGCTTCCATATTTCTATGTAGCTGGGGCTCAAAACCAATTTGGATTGCTCTTGCAAAATTTGAGCCAGCACACTTCAACCCGAAAGGCATCCATAAAAAGCAATACGTACTGCATGGGGTGATGAATGTTGTCTTCTGCTCGTCCTCTTTTGTCATGAAGATCTGGTGGTATCCCGAGTAGGCATCGAGGAATGATAAAAGGTCACACCCGGTCGTGGAGTCAACAATCTAGTCAATGCGCGGTAACGGGAAGGGATCCTTTGGACAAGCCTTATTAATGTCTGTGTAATCAATACACAGCCTCCACTTCCCATTTGCCTTGCGCACTACTACCGGATTGGCCAACCACGTCGGATGGAGTACCCCTCTCACCAAGCCTGCTGCCTCTAGCTTTCTGATTTCCTCCGTGATGAACTCCTGCCTCTCCAGAGCTTGCTTCCTGACCTTCTGCTTGACGTGCCGCGCATGAGGACAGACAGCAAGGTGTTGCTCAATCACCTCCCTGGGAACACCGGGGATGTTGGAGGCTTGCCATGCAAACACATCGACATTCGCCCGCAGGAAGGTGAGGAACTCGCTTTCCTATTTGCCGTCGAGGGTGGAGCTTATGGTGAAAGCTCCACCCGTGCCGTCCTACTTGATGGACACCTTCTTGGTCTCTGGTGGTGTAGCTCTGGACTTCTTGCTCTTGCCGACAGAGCTCTCTAGCACGTTCTCAACGGAAGCGCAACACCCCAAAGAGGTGCGCTTGCCGGAGTGGGTGGGAGGGGTCTCGCCGCTCTACTTCCCCCCTCCCCGGAACTCCGTCGGCAGGAGCAGGTGCCTTAGCGGCAGCTGCTGCAACTGCTTCCTGGTAGAGTTGGTCGGTGCAAATCAACGCATCTTTCTTGTCGGCAGGGACGGTGATAATGTTCATCTGCCCAGGCATCTTCAGCATGTTGTAGGTGTAGTGTGAAGCCGCCATGAACTTGGCTAGTGCCGGGCGGCAAGGATCCCGTTGTAAGGCAAGGGGATCTTGGCTACATCGTAAACAATCCTTTCTGTCCTGTGGTTCAGTTCGCCTCCGAATGTCACGGGCAGCGTGACATTTCCCTTTGGCTGGCTCCTCCTCGGGTTAACCCCTTGGAACGTGCCCGTCTCCTCGAGGTGTCCATCGGGGATCTGCAGCCTTTTGACCACAACATGCGAAATCAAGTTCAGGCCGGCCCCGTCATCAACCAACATCTTTGTCACCTTGAGGTTGCGGATTGTTGGCAAAACTAACAACGGCAAGCACCCGACCATAGTAGTGCGGTCAGGGTGGTCCTCGGTGTCGAAGATGCTGGGCGTGCTGGACCATTTCAGCGGCTTCCGCGCATCGAACGATGGCTACACCGCCGTGATCTTACACGCCCACTGCTTGAGTTGGCGGTGAGACGTATGCAGCGAGGGCGCCACCATCGACGCACATGGCCTCTGTGGCTTTCTAAAACTCGTGGTCGCTCGACTCATCGTCCTCGTCATGATCATCATCTTCCTGCTTCTTATCGCGGCCTCGAGCGAGCCTTTCCTGCTGATTATCCTTGCCACGACGGCCTCCTTGGCCGCCAAGTTTCTTGACGGATCCCTCGGCACTTTCCGGGCCTTTCTCCTTGTCCCGCTGCTCATACTCAACTTTCTGCTTCTCGGCGAGCAGCTCTACCTGCCGGCAGTTTTGGAGATCATGGGCCTTGGTGCGGTGCATCTTGCAATACTGCTTGTCGGAGCACCCTGGCTTATCGGCAGCCGCCAAGGCCCAGCAAGCGGCACACTGTCAGGACCCTGATCCAATGCCACACCGATCTAGAATGTAACACCTCATATCACTTTTCGGCCTCACGCACGATATTCCAACGGGTGTCACCTTACCAGGCCCGGGACCGTTTGCGCCTTTTGGCTCACGTATATGATAGTGTCGCTAGCATCCATATGACAAAGAACCCGAGCTGACATGACTAGTCGTGAACCCAAAGTGGCGCTAACTTACATGGACAAGCATACATGACCCAACAACGAACGTGTTAGTCAACAGTGAGTGAATCCGGGCTGTAGCAGCTGGGCTAGCAGGACTCCAGAGAATCTTGGCTGAAGCAGGCTAACAGGATTCTGGTAGACACCGCGTGACATTTCCCTGAAGGGACAGATACAGGAACGAAGAAGGACACATGCCGGCCACCCTAAGTATTTCGGAGCAGTAGCAAGCTACCATGGCTCAGTGGAAACACTTGGAGACATTTCCCGGTAAGAGAGGCTACCAAGGATAAACAACTAGGTTTTCAGATCCCACAGATACCAAGCATTTCAATAACATACACACAATATGCTCGATATGTGCAAATACAACATGGCATCACAACATGACTCTACGACTCAAGTATTTTATTCAACAGGCTCTGAGGAGCGAGATATTACAAACATGGGTCTCATGACCCAACACTCACAGCATACAAGTCAAAGCACAAGCGGAAGCTCAACATGTCTGGGTACAGACAACTATAAATGAAAAGGCTGGAAAGCCTGACTATCTACCATATCTTGCCAAGGGCACAGGATCATAGCTAAGGTAACAAGCTAAACGTCGAAGTCCACACGGTACTACTAGTGAGACTGAAGTCTCTCTGCAAAAACGTAAAATAGGCAAACGTGAGTACAAATGTACCCAGCAAGACTTAAATCAGAACTAACTACACATGCATCATTATCAACAAAGGGGATGGTGGGGTTTAACTGCAGCAAGCCAGCTTTGACTCGGTGGCTATCCTGAACTACGATTGCAAGTAACTCTTTTGAGGTGGCGCACACGAGTCCACAAATTCACCATATCAATACACGACTATGGATCCGCTCTCGTCTCCCTACGAGAACGCCATCCATAGCACTCACGCTTATCTTGCGTATTTTAGAGTATCCACTTTCACTTGTCTATGAACAGTACAAGCAACCCAGAAGTCCTTTACCGCGGACACGGCTATTCGAATAGATCATATTAACCCTGCAGGGGTGTACTTCTTCACACACGCTCTCGCCACTTACCGCCATGTACACGTCATGTATCTCGGCAACCTTCAAGCGGAAGCCTGGCGAGGGTGTCGGCCATGACCTGACTAACCACACAAGTCTCTAGTCCAGGTTTATCGCCTATTCGGGTTCCATCTGCAAGGAGATCCGGCCGGGGTGTCGCTCACGGCCCCAAACGATGTGTGCAGGGTTCCCGATCCCACCATCCGGGTTCCACTTGGTACACCGGGCCACTGTGCCTAGTCTGTCCCAAGCCCACCTGTACCGGGTGCCACTTGGTAGACTACTAACACTACCTACAAACACCAGAAACTAGTTGCAACTCCTGGACAGAGATCAAGTTGATTAATAAGCCGAGAGGGCCGAGTTACCGGAACCCAATGTGTGGTAGTAGCTGTTCATGGATCACGAACACAGAACTGAGTTCCTGACGACGGTTTCAATGAACACAGAACTCCTACATGGCCTCTCACCGCTACCTTTACCAAATCGTATCCACACACTTAGCTCTCAACAGTAGGACATGTTCACCACATTCCAATTCATCCCCGATGAATCAGACCTGACTCAACTCTAAGCAGTAGCAGGCATGACAAACAAGCATGAATGAGTAGGCACATCAGGGCTCAAACAACTCCTAGTCATGCTAGTGGGTTTCATCTATTTACTGTGGCAATGATAGGTCATGCAGAGGATAAAGGGGTTCAACTACCGCAGCAAGTAGCAGTTGTATCGTTGTTGTCCTAATGCAGTAAAATAGAGTAGGAGCGAGAGAGTGGGATTGTATCGGCACGAACAAGGGGTTTTGCTTGCCTGGCACTTCTGAAGATAGTATAGCTCTTCATCGGTGTAATCGATCTCATCATCGAAGTCACGTCTATCGAGAGGGGACAAACACCGACAAACAAGGAAGAACACAATCAATGCAATGCACAATATGATGCATGATCATGACATGGCAATATGATGTGGTTTGAGCTAATGCAACTAGCAGCAGGTTAAATGAAGTAGGTTTGAACCCTAGATTCAAATTCCAACTCCACATGTGATTATTTAAATGCCATTCATTCATTTGTCCCAAACAGTAGTGATAAGTTGTTCTAACATGCATGAAAATGGTACACATGGATAGATTGGATTTTTATGATCATTTTTCATATATAAATTATTTCATTTGGAGTTACGGTTGATTTTATATGAATTTTAGAGGTTTAAACTATTTTCTGGAATTTCCTGAGTAAAACAAATCCAGAAAAACCTATTACTGCGTCAGCATCGTGTCATGCTGACCTCAGCAGGTCAACAGAGCAGCCCCGGGTCAAACCTGACGCGTGGGTCCCGCATGTCAGTGTGACAAGGCAGGAACAGGGGCTGACCAGTGGGACCCGGTCAAAGCTGAGGTGGCAGGGTCAAACTAATGGGTGGGGTCCATCTTGTTAAATTAATGCTAAGTATTTTGTTAGATGGTTAAGTAACCCTGTGGGACCCACTGTCAGAGACACGGCGTGTGATTAGTGCTAACCTAACCCACGCTACGTCAGCGAACGGTGTTCAACCGCCGGTGACCACATCCCGCGGCGGTGGCTCACCAGCGTTGCTCGGGACGGTGCTACAGTGCATCGTTTTGCTCGTGGTTTGCGGCTACGGCGAGCTGGGAGACTCAAGCATCCAGCGATGACAACAACTCGAGCTGGGGTGGCCGGAGGTCACCGGAATGGAGCTCGCGGCGGCACCGGGGTTCAGCCCCGAGCAGCACGGGGTGCTGTGGTGCAAGTCAGGAGCTTTGAGCAGCGGCGTTGGGTTCTTGGGGACCTGCTGAGCTCGCAGCAGTGCTCAAGTGCGAGTTGTGGCCGTGGTTATGACGGTGGCGCCATGGACGGCAGCGGTGAGCTTCGGCCGCGCTGAGGATTGGAGCTACAACGAGCAAATGAGCGCGGGGAGAGGGGGGAAAGAAGAGGAGCTCACAGCGGGGTCGATGACTGTCTTAGAGGGCTCGGGGAGGTGCTGGACGTGGCAAATCGAGCGGCGGGGATCGTCGGCATCCGAGATTGAGGACGGTGGCGTTGTATGCGTTGTAGGGGCACCCGGGGTGCGTTTCTCAGCGAGGAGGGGGATGTGCTCAAGGCGGAGCTCCTTGGTGCGTTGGAGGGGCGATGGGGAGGCGGTGGGGTGGCGAACGGCGGCGACGAACCCGTTCGGGTAGGATTGGGAACAGTGAGGGAGAGAGCAGGGGGGAGAGTGAGAGAGTTCCAGGGGGTGGCATGGCGTTGCCGGTGACGTCCAGGGGGAGGGGGAGGCAGCCAGGCAGGGAGGAGGTGGCCGGCGTGTGGCCACGCGCGCCGGGCACGCGCCCCTGCCTACCGGCGCGAGGAGGAAGGCGACAAGGAGCCAGGCGGTGGTGGGCTGGGCCGGAACAGGAGCTGGGCCGGTGCGGCTGCAGGTAGGTGGCCCATGTAGTTTCATTTCTCTCTCACCCTTTTATTTCTTTCTATTTTCTATTTTTCTGTAGTTGTTTGGGCTTTATTAAAAATACGAGAGCACTTCTGAAAATCCTGAAAATATTTGTGGGCGCCTTCTGAAATATATGCAACAACCCACATTTAGTTTCAAAATTGTTTGAGCATTTAAATTATTTATAGCATTCAAATGCCCAAATTCAAAAACTTTATGAGTTAATTCAAAAATCCATAAATGGCTAAGAAATATGCTCATCATTTTTGGCAGAGGTTTTCACCTTTATCAAAAATCATGAACATTTCCAAAGGCATTTTGGGTTCATTGAAGATTATTTTAGGTTGGACCTATTTGATTTGATCTGGTGCTAGGGTTTGAACAATCCCCATTTCAGGTTTAAATGAAATTTAAACATGATGCAGCAACCAAGCTAGTCCAAGTGCATAGCAAGGCTACGGACGTGACACACACCCGGCAACCTCCTTGCCGGGGTCACTTGCCTTGGGGTTCTTGGTGGCACCGGTATCGTCGGATCCCTCGACGGCAAGCACAGTCTTGCTCCTGCGCTTCCTATTATGGCGCCGGCCCTTTTTTGTCGGTGTGGCGGTATCATCCATGGAGTCAGTTTCTGCAACGGCGTCTTCGTCGGGGTACTTCCTTCCCTCTTCAGCGCGAGCGCACCAATCGGCCAGAACATAAAGTTCGGCCACATCTCTGACCTTTTTCATTGCCAGCTCTTCATGCACCGTACGATTGCGCACATTCTGATGGAATGCACTAATCACGGCGGCAGGATGAACGTCGGGGATGTTGTACTGCACTCGGCTTAACCTTTGGATGCACTTGCGCAAGTTCTCCCCTTCCTTCTAGGGGATGATGTGTAAATCACTCGCCTGGCCATGTGCCTGGTGACCTCCGGTAAAGGCGCCAACAAACTCATGGCATAGATCCGCCCAAGAAGAGATGGAATTCACTGGCAAGTGCATCAACCATGACATAACATTAGACTTGATTGCCAACGGGAAGTATTTGGCAAGAACCTTATCGTCGCGGGCCCCAGCAGCTTGCATCGCGATGGTGTAGATGCTGAGGAACTCTGACGGGTGAGTCTTCCCGTTGTACTTCTCGCCAATGTCAGGCTTGAACGTACGGGGGGAGGGCCACTGGAACTGCCGCAGCTCACGGGTGAAGGCTGGACAACACACCTCGTAAGGTAGGCCACCAAAGCCTCCCGGTGCTGGGTGGTCCGTAGCAGGCCCTGCCCGCCCGTCTGACTGGTGGAGCGCATCACGTCGGCGCTCGATGGTAGTTCGAACGTCCTCATGAACCCGCTCCCGAAGGACTTGACGCTGATCGTGGTTGGTTCGCGGGTCGGACGACGCGATGTAGATATCGTCTCGGGCATTGTCGCGATGAACCGATGCCCGGGGTGGCCGGGACGGAGGAGGGGAGTGCACCGTGGCTGCGTCGCCTCTAGCACGGTCTCCGCTGAGATGCGGTGGCCCGGTGGAGCAACGGCCCACGGTTCCTGCCAGCCGCAACTCATCGTTGTTGGCGATGCCGACGAGGCTCCGTACGGTGGCCCTCCATTCGTCGAGCTTCTCCGCGGCGGGAGGAAAATCGAGGAGCAGCTGCGCGCGCGCTAGGGCTTCCGCTGGCATGGGTGGCGGCGAGAGCTGGGTGGACCGCGATGCACCTCGACTTCTAACCACGTTAGAAGGAGCCGCTTGATGGCCCTGCAGCCGTTCGCCACCTCCGTCAGCACCTCGGCGCGCATGGTGGCCCTCCTCATCATGTGATGGGCGCACATGACTCTTCCCAGGGCGGCGCGCAGGGTCACCAGCAGGGTGACGCTGCTCATCACGCACAACCTGGGAAGAGCGCGCCGCGGGCGCCGGTGTTGGTGTCTTGGAGGCCACCGTGCCGCCGTCTGGTAGGATGGCGGCGCCCCTGGAGGGCCCTGCGCCGCCTGCGGGAGGCCCGACTCCGTCTTTGGAGCCTGCGACTGGTGGCTCGTCACCTGCCGCGCGAACGACGCCACTCGCCAGGCCCGAACCGCGAGGGTGATGTGGATGTTCGCGGGCCATGCCACGGGTTCTCTTCGCGACTGGCCCGCTACTGGTTCGCACCGGTGCTGGCAACCTGGTCCCAGATGAACCGATCATTGTGGTCGCCTTCTTCTTAGGAACCATGGCGATGAAGAACAACTAGGTCAACTGCTAGACCAAATTCTCACAATTGCGCCCCCTACCTGGCGCGCCAAAGATGTCGGTGGGAAACGACACCTATGGGATCACTCGAATCCGTACGACGGTTGCAGGGCATGGGGATCATGAGAAGAGTGGGACTAGTAGACAACACAAACGGGCTTTACCTAGGTTTGAGCCGCAAAGATGCGTAAAACCCTACGATCCTGCTTTGGTGGATGTATTTAGTGTTCTTGAGTTCTTGAACTAGCTCTGGGTGCGGCTAGGTTCGAAAGAGCCGAATCCTTCTCCAGTGCGCCATGGGTTTCCTTTTATAGGCGAAAGGGGCTGCCACAGGGGCACACAGGAGGTGGAAAGTGCTACAGCGCTATGAGCTTATTGCTGGTATTATAGGACAAAGGGCATTTAATGCGAGGCTTGGGTGTCCCTTCACTTTATCGGGGACGGGAGCGAGGCCGGTCCCGTCCGTCACCGCTCATCCTTGTTTCGACATGTGCCCTGGTCAGCGGTGCATGCGGTGCCAAGTAGGCAGGCAGGCAGCTGAGGTGGCGCGATGGTGGAGCCTCCAGGAAGGGCTGCATGTTGCCACGCAAGTGCCTGCCCAGCAGGTTGGGTTGGCAGCTGCATGCGAACGACGGAGGAGACTTGGCTGGCAGGGGCCTGGCGGTGGCCCTGCTGGCGCGCTTGGCGAGGGTCTTGTCGGGTGGCCCGGCAAGGGTCTTGCCTTGGCACACTAGCGTCCCCAGCAAGGATCTTGCCGGGGGTCTTGTGGGTTTCTTCGGTGAGGATGGTTGCCTTCCTATCCTCATTTAATCTTGACAATTCTTTGTCTTCAGAAAGATCTGCATGCCACCACGGAGGTGTATCCCGAGCCCTGTGTCACGCCCAAGATGCGACCCTATCCTAAAGGAACTCAAAGGTCCCACCAAGGATAGAAGCGCATCTTGAAGACGCTTTTGCAAGGTGCATATCATTACATCAACATTACATAATAGATGGGGATACATACAAAAGGCTTACAATGCCACACGAATACAACATCATCTTACATAAGAGCACCATCCGACTACGGATGAAACACAAACAGAAACTCAAACGACATCCACCCTGCTAGCCCAGGCTGTCGACCTGGAACCTATCCCCTGATCAAAGAAGAAGCAGAAGAAGAACTTCAAAACAAGCAAACATCACTCTCGCGTCATGATCATCGCGTAACCTGTACCTACAACTGTTGTTGTAGTAATCTGTGAGCCACGAGGACTTAGCAATCCCATTACCATGGGTATCAAGACTAGCAAAGCTTAATGGGAAAGGAAGGGGTAAAGTGGTGAGGTTGCAGCAGCGACTAAGGAAATATGGTGGCTAACATGCGCAAATAAGAGCGAGAAGAGAAGCAACGGAACGGTCGTGAAGCTAGCAATGATCAAGAGGTGATTCTGAACTCCTACTTATGCCAAACATAACCCAAAAACCGTGTTCACTTCCAGGACTCCGCTGAGAAGAGACCATCACGGCTACACACGTGGTTGATGCGTTTTAATTTGGCTCTGGTGTCAAGTTATCTACAACCGGACATTAACAAATTCCCATCTGCCACATAACCGCGGGCACGGCTTTCGAAAGTTTAAACCCTGCAGGGGTGTCCCAACTTAGCCCATCACAAGCTCTCACGGTCAACAAAGGATATTCCTTCTCCCAAGAAGACCATATCAGTCTCGGAATCTCGGCTACAAGACATTTCGACAATGGTAAAACAAGACCAGCAAAGCCGCCGGAATGTGCCGACAAATCCTGATAGGAGCTACACATATCTCTTTCTCAGGGCACACCGGATTGTCCAAACTTCCGATAGGCCAGCCCAGAGTTACCCCTGGTGGCCACCGGCGGCTGACAGGTTGGACCAACACTCACGACGAGCACTGGCCCGGGGGGGTGGTAAAAATAAGATGACCCTCGGGCTCCGAAAACCCAAGGAAAAAAAGGGCTAGGTGAGGCAAATGGTAAAACCAAGGTTGGGCCTTGCTGGAGAAGTTTTATTCAAAGTGAATTGTCAAGGGGGTCCCATAAATCACCCAATCATGGAAGGAACGCAAAATCAGGGAACATAATACCGATATGACGGAAACAAGGGCGGCAAGAGTGGAACAAAACACCAGACATAAGGCCGAGTCTTCCACCCTTTACCAAGTATATAGATTAAATAAGAGATATTGTGATATCCCAACATAATCCTGTCCCTCATGGGGAAATCTTCAACTTCACCTGCAACTAACAACGCTATAAGAGGGGCTGAGCAAAGCGGTAACATAGCCAAGCAACAGTTTGCT
Source organism: Triticum dicoccoides (assembly GCF_002162155.2). Taxonomy (NCBI): domain Eukaryota; kingdom Viridiplantae; phylum Streptophyta; class Magnoliopsida; order Poales; family Poaceae; genus Triticum; species Triticum dicoccoides. The sequence continues at coordinate 258,652,052 of NC_041391.1, forward strand.
GGGAAGGGTGAAAAGGTTACAGGCTGACATGGCAATTTAGGAGGCTTCAAGAGCAAAAGATAGGTAGCGCAGCAAAGCGATAGAACGAAGCAACTATCATAGCAATGATAGTAGTGAGATCCAGTGTAGCGGTCATTTTGCCTGAAATCCTGCTAGGAAGAAGAACGAGTCCATGAAGAAGATGAACGGGAGTAGTCGAACAAATCCTCACAATTGCAACATTACCGGAACTAAGAAGCCACACCGGAAAGAAACAAACAACATGGTAAATGCACAAGCATAAACATGGCATGATGCACCAATAAGTATGATGCATGTCTGGTTTAATGAGGCATGGCATGGAAAACTTCAACACACAATACTACAAATTAAGTGGAGCTCAATATGCAACGAGTTACACATTGACGAAACACCACATTCATTTATTTATTTCTCTCCCGTTTATGTACCCAACAATATTAAATATTGTTAAACATGGCAAGAGGCGAAACATAATTAAACTACCTATCCAGGCGAGTTTAAGTGAGGCCGGAACAACAAACAACAATTCCGGAAAATCCCCATATGCAATTTATGAATTCAGTACTGTTCTTCCCTAAAACATATTTTAATGTTGTTAAACAGTAAAACAAAGTGCACCAAGTTAATCTATGCATTTTTCCACCCCATTTACATATAAAGTTTATTAAAATTGATGTTACGGTTATTTAGTTATGAAATAAATCATTTTAACATGGCATTTATGCAAAAATAAAGCAAACAGAAAGGTTAAGAAATTTAAACATGGTGAAAGTGGCATAATGTTAAACTAGCTGAAACTCTAAGCATTTTACATATATGACATGATCTATTTGGATGCATGGATATTTAGCTATGCACAATTCAAAATGATGGCATTTCAGTAAATAAGAATGCATTGGAAAATGCTAAAATACACAGACTGGAAAAAATATGCACGGGCCCGAAGCAGCACTGTGCAATGGCCCAGATGAGGATTCGGCCCAACCGGCTACGGGTGTCTGCGTGCAACAGTAAAAGAAAAAACAGAGCAAAAATTGGGGGCCCTGGGGATCGAACCCAAGTGCTCCTGGATATGTGCACGAGGGAGGAACCACTGGACTAGGTGCGGATGAACATTGCTCTTATGCGGCTGGGAACAGAAGAACATCAAAACAAACTAATGAAACAAAAGGGGATTGCCTGGGATTCGAACCCCGAACACATAGATAGACGGGCAGAGTACTAGCCAGACGGGCTAATGCAATATTTGTGAAATGGAATGGTTCTGGAGCTAGATCACACATGAAGTCGAGTTATCTGAACCATACTGAAGAACAATGACAGAGATAGATTGCTATCTCTGCCGCCGTGGCTGGGCACGCATGGCAGCGTGCGCATGAGGATGCTCCTGTGAGGAGAGGTCATGCAAGAGGCTTGGGTGTGCTGGAAGACTCGAGGACGAGCTTGAGGTTGCCTCGGCCATGGCGGCGGCAAGATGAAGCAGGGCCACGGGCTCGCAATCGAGCGCGTCCGTGCGCGTGTGTAGATGCGTGTGCATGGAGGTGTGCAGCGAAGCTGCAGCAAAACAACGAAGCCATCGACATGTGTGGGAGCAGGAGCTTGCGGCCATGGCGGCGATGCATGGCGGGGCAGGAGCTATAACAGCGAGCGAGTGGCAAGCAGGGAGTGGCAAAACAAGGTGGCGTGTGTGAGAGAGGACCCAGAGCGGGGCGAAGCACGAGGAATAACGGCAATTACTGCAACTACACAACAAAATTCAGAACTCGTCGGAGCACCGAGAACACGAAGATGGCATGGACCTAGCGACGACTCCGGTGATCGAATCGCGATAGAAAAGAGCAGAGATGGATTTGGGCATACCTAGTGTACCTGTGACATGAGGATGAGGTCGGGGACGTAAATTACCGACGGAGAGGAGGCGAGGAACCCCGGTGGACTTGCTGTCTGTGAAGAAGATGAAGCAGAGGACGAAGCGGACGTCGGGGAAGGCGTCCTCAGGCTCGGATCGGCATCAGAACAGACTCGGGGAGGCGCTGCGGTGCTCGGGGTCGTTCCAGGGGAGGCCGGCGATGCTCCTACTCTGGTTCTGGGATCTTGCTTGGGCCGGACATGGTGGCTGCATGGAGGAGATGCAGCGGGGAGGAGCTGCCCTCCTGGGTGGCGGCGGCGAGGAAATCGAGAGGGAGAAGGGGGAAACCCTAGGGCGTGGTTGCTAGCTTAAAAGGAGGGGAGAAGACGGCGCAACCTCGGCGTCCGTGAAGCTCACGACGCGAGCACGAGCGCTCTGTCTTTGGAACAGAGACAGCGACGCAATGGGGCAGGTGGCCGTGAACAGAGTTGGGCCAGGTGGGCTGCATGGGAGGTGAGCTGGGCTGCGGCTACTGGGTTGTTGCTGCTCCTACTGCTTCTGCCTTCTTTTATTTCTTCAACCACAATAAAAGAGCAAAATGCACAGAGGAAAATGAGAGGTATGAGGAAGAAATGAATACACCCCTAGAGTCCATGAATTATGTAGTATTTGATAAAATTGATTTGGGCATTTTTAGAGGTAGAAAAATAATCCAAGTTTGAATTAAATTCAAACTTGAGCCATTTTTGAACCCAACCAAAACAACTCCAAAATGGATGAAATTTGATAGAGAGAGTTTAGACATGGTTTAAGATTAATAGGGAAAGAATGAACATTTATGGTGGAAGGGAAAAGGTCACTTGCAATAAAGGGGGAATTTGAAAGAAGGAAGAAGTGAAATGGTTTGCACTTGGAGAATGGCCTTGGAGAAAAGATGAAGAGACAAACAACCATAGGAGGAAGAGGGGTAGATGGAGAGCACATAACTAACACATCAACATAAAGAATGCAACACACATGATGATCATGATATAATGCAATAAAAAAATGACAAGAGGCACATCCATATCATGTAGCATATAACAAGGTGAGATGAACATGGCAAACAAACAAAGATGGCGCAAAACAATATAATAAAATATGAACAAGATGCAAGAAGCAAAATATGGCAATGGCACTCATCATGGTCATGGCATCAACATAGAAGAATGAAGGATGCAAAACAATTTATGATAATGCAACAAACATAACAAACACACGGCAACAACTAAAACAAAATAGAAGGCCTCTGGAGCATCGGTCTCGGGGCGTTACACCCTGTCCCAACGCGTTTGTTTAGCGTTGGTGGGCTCTAAGGTGGCTCGCTCGACTGGTGGGGGCGAGCTGCCCCGGCATGGGTCTTTCCAGGGCCACTGAGGCTGCCCCGGCAAGGGTCCTTGACGGGGAAACCTGCCTCGTCCATCTGATCTTTGTGGCCTTGATCCTTGTCGTTGCTATGTTTGTCTTGGGTCTTCGGCTTCTCTCTGGCTTCCATTTCCTGCCCTGTTATGCGTGGCCGTGGCGGGTGGTTCTGATTGCCCGTGCACAAGTAAAGGGGTCAAAAAGGAGAGCCCCTACTTTTGTACACCGAGACCCGATGTTCGACAAGCCATAGAGAATAAATGGATCTTTCAAGAGGAAGACTGACGCAGATGCTAATGTTACTGTCCACAAAGCTCGACTTGTCACAAAAGGTTTCTGACAAGTTCAAGGAGTTGACTACTTTGAGAATTTCTCACCCGTAGCGATGCTTAAGTCCGTCCAAATCATGTTAGCAATTGCCACATTTTATGATTATGAAATCTGGCAAATTGATGTCAAAATTGCATTCCTTAATGGATATCTCAAAGGAGAGTTGTATATGATGCAACCAGAAGGTTTTGTCAATCCTAAAGATGCTAACACAGTGTGCAAGCTCCAGCGATCCATCTATGGACTGGTGCAAGCATCTCGGAGTTGGAATATACGCTTTGATGAGGTGATCAAAGCATATGGTTTTATACAGACGTACGATGAAGCCTGTATTTACAAGAAAGTGAGTGGGAGCTCTATAGCTTTTCTAATATTATATGTAGAAGACATATTGTTGATTGAAAATGATATAGAATTTCTGGATGGCATAAAAGGATACTTTAATAAGAATTTTTCAATGAAAGGCCTCGGTGAAGCTACTTATATATTAAGCATCAAGATATGTAAGGATAGATTGAGACGTTTAATAGGACTTTCGCAAAGCTCATACCTTGACAAGATTTTGAAGAAGTTCAAAATGGATCAGTCAAAGGAAGGGCTGTTTCCTGTGTTGCAAGGTGTGAAGTTGAGTAAGACTCAAAACCTGACCACGGTAGAAGATAGATAGAGAATGAAAGTCATTCCCTATGCCCTAGCCATAGGATCTATAAAGTATGTGATGCTATGTACAAAACCTAGTGTGTACCTTGCCATAAGTTTGGCAAGGGGGTACAATAGTGATCCAGGAGTAGATCACTAGACAGCAGTCAAGATTATCATGAGAGGGCTACGAAAATATTTCTCAGTTATGGAGGTGATAAAGAGTTTGTCGTAAAGAGTTACGTTGATGCAAGCATTTACACCGGTCCATATGACTCTGAGTCTCAATCTAGATACGTCTTGAAAGTGGGAGCAATTAGCTAGAGTAGATCCATGTAGAGCATTGTAGACTAAACCTCTCTCATAAGAAAAACATGTTAACACCTTATTACTCTTTGGGTGTTAATCAGAGGGCGATGTGAACTAGATTATTGCCTCTAGTAAACACTTTGGGTGTTGGTCGCATGGTAACGTGAACTATAGGAATTAATCACATGGCGATGTGAACTATGGGTGTTATTCACATGGCGATGTGTGCTAGATTATTGACTCTAGTGCAAGTGGGAGACTAAAGGAAATATGCCCTAGAGGCAATAATAAAGTTGTTATTTTATATTTCCTTATTCATTATAAATGTTTATTATTCATGCTAGAATTGTATTGATCGGAAACCTAAATACATGTGTGAATACATAGACAAACACTATGTCTCTAGTGAGCCTCTACTTGACTAGCTCGTTGATTAAGAATGGTTAAGGTTTCCTAACCATGGACATGAGTTGTCATTTGATAACGGGATCACATCATTAGGAGAATGATGTGATGGACAAGACCCATATGTTAGCTTAGCATATTGATCGTTCAGTTTTATTGCTATTGCTTTCTTCATGTCAAATACATATTCCTTTGAATATGAGATTATGCATCTCCCAGATACCTAAGGAATGCCTTGTGTGCTATCAAATGTCACAACGTAAATGGGTGATTATAGAGATGCTCTACAGGTATCTCCGAACTTGTTTGTTGGGTTGGCATAGATCGAGATTAGGATTTTTTACTGAGTTTCGGAGAGTTATCTCTAGGCCCTCTCGGTAGTACACATCATAAGAAGCTAAAAGCACAAGTGCTCACTCGGTGATTTTGGTAATTAATGTCAACATATCTCTTGTTGTACTAATATTTCCACTTAGTATATTTCAGATAAGTTCAACATTGGAGTGGCATGGTCATGGACAAGAGGATGTGGAACCCCTTCAAGATGCTAAGGACAAACATTGGTAGAAGCTCAAGATTCTACATTTTCATTTTAGTGATCTAAGATCACATTGAGTCAATAGGAAAGCCAATACCATTAAAAGCGGATGAGGTGTTGCTTAATGGCTTGCTTGCTTAAAGTTCTTAGTGATATGCTCCACAACCCTCAACCACTTTCTCACATCCACATACGTCCTAAACCTAAAAGTCAAACTCAGCCCCACCTGTTTGATCTACCCGGCGCCATCAAGTTTCATTTGATTCAGCCACTGCCAAACCTAATCAGTTCGGTCTCACCGATGGGATCTCGGTCTCACTGAGATGGGCTTGCAAATTCTCTGTGATCTATTGCAACAATTTCGATCTTACCGAGTTTGTTTAGTCAGTCCCACAAAGTTTTCTTGACCAATACTTAGTTTGCTCATTCCCAAAATCGGTCCCACCGAGTTTGAGTAATCGGTCAAACCGAGTTGAGGTTTTACCCTAACCCCTGCACATCGGTCCCATCAAGTTGACCTTGTTGGTCCCACCGAAAACTCTAACGTTCACATTTTGACCCGAATCGGTCTGATAGCTAGATTTTGTGTGGAGGCTATAGATACTCCTCCACCCACTTTTCATTTGTGAGGAGGGCCATCAGAACATGCCTACACTTCCAGCATTCATTTTCTGAGAGAGAACAACCTACACATGTATTGAGACCAAGATATTCCAATCCAACCACAAGAATCTTGATCTCTTGCCCTCCCCAAGTTGCTTTCCACTCAGATCATCTTTCCACCATAGCCAAACCTGTGATAGAGAGTTGAGTGTTGGGGAGACTATCGTTTGAACAACAAGAGCAAGGAATTCATCATCAACACACCATCTATTAGCTTTTGGAGAGTGGTGTCTCCCAGATTGGTTAGGTGTCACTCGGGAGCCTCCGTCAAGTTTGTGGAGTTGAACCAAGGAGTTTGTAAGGGGAAGGAGATCGCCTACTTCGTGAAGATCTACCCTAGTTAAACAAGTCCTTCGTGGGCGATGGCCATGGTGGGATAGACAAGGTCACTTCTTCGTGGACCCTTTGTGGGTGGAGCCCTCCGTGGACTCGCGCAATCATTTCCCTTCGTAGGTTGAAGTCTCCACCAACGTGCATGTACGATAGCACCACCTATCGGAACCACGCCAAAAATCTCCGTGTCTCCAATTGCGTTTGCACACTCCAAACCCATCCCCTTACTTTCTTGCAAGTGTCATGCTTTACTTTCCGCTGCTCATATACTCTTTGCATGCTTGCTTGAATTGTATTGTGTATGCTTCAAGTTGTGTTAATCTACCACCTCAACTTGAAAAACTTAAAGACAACCACCTTTATTTGTTGAGGGTCTAATCACCCCCCTAGACACCTCTTCTTGATCCTTTCAATTGGTATCAAAGCTTTGGTCTCCATTGCTTTGGTTTAATCACCATTGGAGGAAGATGGACGAGTCTACGTTGGGGAGTCTTAGACATAGAGTCACTACAAAAAAATACACTTCCCTGATGATACATGTTTGTCACAGTAGGTCGCGTTTTTTGTCATGCATGTACATCCATGTTGATTTTATGACAGAATCAAGATAGTCATACCTGTGCTGTCGTAGAAGTGTTCAATGAAATTACCAAAATTATCATCATGGAAGTGTCCACTTCCATGATGATAAATTACTTGTCACAGAAGTGCTTTCGTCAAGGGTGACCGACACGTGGCATCCACCGTAATGGAACGCCGTTAAGCTATAGGGTCCGGTTTTGGATTCGATAACCCGTTAACAGCCCCGACCAATGGGGATTTTCCACGTGTAAAATCATCATTGGCTGGAGGAAATATGTGTCGGCTCACCGTTGGGACAGATGTCATCCACACATTGGACAGAAGGCGCCTATGATACGGTGACACGTGGCACGGACCAACAGAGGCCCATTACTGTGAAAAGGGTGACCTGTTTGACTTGGTGAAAAGGTGGTGGGCCGGCCCACGGAAAGCCTGTTAACGGCCTATTCGCATGTAGCCCATTTACAGCCCGCTAACCCAGGGCCCGTTACGACCTCTCTGAAATAGGCCCAGTAGCGTCATCTGGGCCATCCAATATGATTCCATCCCGTTTTAACTTCCGGCCCATGTGTGGCCCATGACTTCTTTTGGCCCATATGAGGCCCTCTGTAACTCTTGGCCCATTAACAGCCCGTGGTGAAACTGGCCCCTAATGAACAGTGTATCACTTTATACGCATTAATGGCCCGTTATTCCATTGGGCCATTTCCATCCCAAGTTATCTTTCGGCCTTCTCAGGGCCCATTTATTCTTGGGCTCATTTGCAGCATTCGGTTACATACGCCCGTTACTATCATTTTCTGCTTGTGGGCCAAATTCAGCCCGTCATTACAGTAGGCCCGTTTGTGGACGATTAATACGTTGGGCCGTTTTCATGTCAAAAAAATCCGTTGGGCTGTTTTCATGGAGTTATCAAATACGGCCTATTAACGTCCCGTTATGGTCCACAAATAGTACGGCCCATGATTGGCGAAATGATGATACGCCCCGTAGAAGGCCCATGGATCCTATGGCCTGTATGAGGCCCATGGATCTTACGGCCAGTAGAAGGCCCATGGATCGTACTGCCCGTAGAAGGCCCATGGCCCCTACGGCCCGTAAAAGGCCCATGGATACTATGGCCCATATAGAAGGCCAATGGATCCTACACCCCGTAGAAGTTCCATGGATAATACGGGCCGCAGGAGGCCCAAGGTTACAACAGTCCGTGTGTTGCCATGATTATTTTGGCCTAGTTACAAAAAATAGGCTATTGTGGCCACTAGAAAAACATAGAAAAAGAACTGCAGTGACTACAAGCAAACAACTAAACAAGACAATAAGTAAGTAAATAAGCAAGCAATTAATGCTAGCCTATTACCACTATTACACATATTACATCCATTGGGCATCAAAGTTCGCCACCAGTGCAAATACGGGAAAAGCAGCATATTACATACACTGGCCGTCAAAATTGGCCTCCAGTGCAAATAAATGCGGCAGCAAAACAAGACCATAACTGAAACAACTTCAGAATAGCTCAAGAAATGTTATCCTGGGTATCCACCATGCTGGCAATAAGCTTAGCAAGCTTATTAGCTTTGTCCTGTTTGGTGCTACAGTCCTCCAACGCTTGTTGTTGCACCAGAAGGTATACATCTGAATGGTCCAGGGACTTCCACAGTCCTTCCGCTTCTTGTCGCAGCATAGCTAATCGATGTCTTTCAGCTTGTAGTTGAGACTCAAGAAACTGAACTAATTCAGACAGTGAGTTTGAATAGCTTGTGCAAGCGGTAGTGGCCAGTAACTCGAACACTAAACCAAGACAAGACTTTAGGTTTGTCTCGCTGTCTTCAAGATAGTCTTCCTTAGCTGTTTTATCAGCTTTGTTGGAGACCAACAAGGTTGTGTCACTATCCTGGACCTTATCTGCTTTACTTCCTTTACCATTGCTTAATAAGGCACTCTTCCCCAATATTCCGTCAGCATTCTAAAAGAAGAAACAAGCAGACACATAACAAGTTTAGCATGTACTAGGATATGAAACTCATTTAGGTGAACCAGTTCATTAGTAAGGTGGACATGATTAAACTACCAAGTCTTCTATTGCCAAGTACTGGTACATAATAAAAGCATCAAACAAACATATATCTATGTCCTATGGTCACTGCATTATCTTGCCAAATCAAAATAGGGAAATTACACGGCACAACAAGATTTTAGATGGGTACCACGGGTCTACAAGTACAACAACACTATTGGCTCTGTTGTGATGCTAGTAATGTGCATGATATGAGGAGTCAAATGTATACAGAATTGAAACTGAAATCAGTAGAGCTATTCATAAGAGCAAACCCGTTAAAGAAACATGCGTGATCATACCTGCTGTGCCATTGGAGTTTAGATTGGATCCTTCAATTTAAAAATAAGTTTGTAAGAGTAAATACATTGATACAAGAGCAAAGCAATCATAGTTAAAAAAGGTGCGCCTAAGCGTGCTCTTAAGGGCGCCTAGGCTCTAGGCGTTGACAAAACACATTGCACATAACTATGCTTAATCTGTGCATAACCGCGCATAACCATGCACTTTGGTCAGTAAAGCACAAGGCGGTGGCAAAACACACAATTAATGCCTAGCGCTTTTTTGAACTATGATAGCAATGGAATCTTAACTTAGAACAATTGTTCTTCAGGTTTAGGCACTTGTTCTACATGAACAGAGTACAGTAAGACGCAAGAATATAGTACTTAAAATAGAAAATGAGCTCATAGACCTTACCACATTCTTGGTTCGGGACCAGTACAGAACAAGGCATTCCCAGTCATCGTCTAGTAAATGTGTCTCAGGAGAACGTAAGGGAATTTGATGAGTTCCTTTGCCGGTGAAGTACGTTTTCTTCAGGTAATTCCGATACTACCGCCAAGCATTCTTGAAGATAGCAGAGGTATTAGCACAGGTTACCTCATCCTGAGTTTCCAAATCGGTCCTTCTCTATAGAGAAAAAAGAGAAAATTTGATGTATTATAACCATCAAGGAGGTAGGATGTATGGGACAAAGCAAAGTAATTGCCATGAATAACACTACTTACACATAACTCTTGGACAAACACCTGCAACTGGCATTTTCCTTCGTCTTCAGTATAATATTTCCAAGATGGGAAGATACACACATACGATTTAACAACATCAAATGCGATAGATGCTAAACTACGACTAGCTGGTTGTGTTTCCTCCACAGGAATAGGCATACTAACTGGTGGAGTTGGGGTTCACCATGATAGTACTGCCCCTTTGGGCACTCGAGCTGCCTTACTAACTGCTCTTGTTTGGGAGCTCTGTGGTGGAGATGGTGTTGTGTCAATAGGGAACTCGGTTACTATCGGCTAGGGTTGGGGTTAGATTGGGTGAAGCTGGTTCTCTGTCCATCACAGTAGGGGTACACTCTGCGAGATTTTGAGTTATGTGTGGTAGGGCTGGTTCTTGTGCATGTACAACCGGGCTGCTATCTCCACCAAGAGGTAGCACTATTTCACTTGAAGACCGTGTTTTTAGTCTGCTAAATACTGGCATCACCCGCTCCAATTCAAATGGTTGATAAACAGGAAACATAGTTGAATGTACAGACATTGTATGAGAGACAGATGCAATAGATAGTGTGAAAAAAAGAGGGAATGAAATAGTTGACATGTATATTGTTTAACTAAAATGGATAGCATGACATAAGTTCACATATATGATGTCTATCTAAACTGGATAGAATAGCATAACATAATTCAAAGATATGATGAATAACTAAACAGGATCGCATGACATAGTTCACCTACATGTTATCTAAGTAATCAGGATCACATCATTTATTTCACATATGTGATTTATATGCTAAACAGAGGGCATTCGATATGATGTCTGAACTAAGAACATGGTGTTGAATATTGCGTATATGATGTCTAAACTATGCAATGCAAGACACCATATGCATGGTATGAACAATATAACCATGCTAAGTTAGAGCATACACCTCGGTGGGGGAATAGGACTGGTCATCTGTCTCTGAATCCATCTCTGAGGAGCTATCGGGACCCAATAAGAGATCTTCTTCGATCGGCAGCATTGTCTACTTTGAAGGCCTTGTTTTCACTCCAGATTTTCCATCTCCCACCCAAATGGCACTACTAGGGAAAAGCCTATACACAGAATCTTAGCAGTAGCGCGGCTTAAAAAGGAGCGCTGCTGCTAATTAGTAGTAGCGCGTGTGCGGGAAACTCGTTGCTGATAAGTTTTTAGCAGTAGCGCGCTCGGCGTAAACCGTGCTGCTACAAATATCGACCGGCGGTGTTCACCTAACTCCATTTAGCAGTAGCGCGGTGGCGTGAACTGCGCTACTGCTACGGATGTAGAGTAGCGCGCTTTTTCTGAGATCGCTGCTGCTAATTTCAAAATGCCACACTTTTTTGTCCCTATTAGCAGTAGCGCCGTATCCCAAAGCGCGATGCTGCTAATTCCTTAGCAGCAGCGCATTTTAGATCCCGCGCTACTGCTAACCCGCACCAACCCACCATCTTTTCCCCACCCGTCCCTCCCCTCCCCCTCCTCTCTTTCCCTTCCCCCTACCTCCCCCTCCCCCTCCTCTCGTCCCTTCCCTCTCCCTCGCCCATTACTCTCTCTCTTCTATCCACATTTCGCTCTCTTCATTACTCGTACCTAACT
>NC_041391.1:258664214-258686574 GCF_002162155.2 Triticum dicoccoides
CCATTAATGCATCTCCTTTCTCTTTTTCCTTCCCCCTCCACTAGTTGGAGTTGTCTCCTCCCAAATTAGGTAGCTAGGTAGATGTATGATTTAGTTAAGTGACCTATTTGCCCCCTAACTAGATCTATCTTTGTCAAGAAGAGCTTTGTGCACTTTTGATCTCCCTACAACATCATCTCCACTGTGTGCTCGATCTCGATCGAGATAGAGGTGATGAAAATTTCATGCTTTTGCAAAATGGAAATATGTTTATGTGTGTGTGATATGTTTGTGGAAATTGTGTGTGTGGCATGAGTTGACGCCAAATTGTGCGTTTGAGTTTCCTATGTTTTGCCAAAATGTCGATTTATTTCCGTTTCGGCGAATTCCGGGCAAACTCTAGATCCATATATGTCCTATTTTTAGGGAAGGTCATGCCAAATTTTTTTATGACTTTGATGCATGGATGCATTTTTATAATCAATTTGTTTTTATTACCGTGCAGAGTTGACGATGGTCAGTGGAACGATGGTGGACAGGTGGTTGCGGTCGGCGGTGCAGGACATGAAAGAAAATAACCGGACAGAGGTTTTATGTCCGTGTTGAAAATGCAAAGGAATAGTTTGGCTCGACCCCCATGACGATGGTCGTGTCGAAGCGCACCTGCTCAGGACTGGTTTCATGGATGGCTATACTCAGTGGATAATTGAAGATGAGGATGATGATGTTGAGGATGCCGACGGGGCAGGCAATGATGACATGGGGCAAGACGAAGAGATGATCGATAATGGCGGCGGGGAAGAGGCCGGACATGGCGGGGGACAAGGGGCCGGACATGGTGGAGGAGAAGGGGCCGGACATGGCGGCGGAGAGAACGACATGGACTCAACGCAGCAGAGTTTGTCGGTACTAAGTTCAATTGTGCGGGACCCTCATGTTCAAGCATCGCTTCGCAAGGAGACGAGTACTGAGAGAGCTGCTTCTAGAGAGGAGGCTAAGCTGGAGCAACTGGTGGTAGACTTGAACACTCCATTGTATTATGGTTGTAATCCTGAGGTGACCCGCTTGAGTTTCACGCTCCAACTCCTGAAGACAAAGGCTAAAAACAAATGGACCGACTGTCACATCCCTAGCTTCTGGTGCTGCCTAGCGTGTGCATCATGTTTAAATTCCATTTAAATTTGAAATGGGGATTTGTGAAACCCTTAGAATCATTTTTGGAAATGACCCAAATAAAAATTGCTCCCAAAAGGTCCAAGAAAATGCTCATGTTGCTCTCTGAAAATATTGGACAGAGATAAAAATCAAACCAATTTTAGGAGCCCATAAGTATTTATTCTGGGCATTTGGAATTAATGCATAAATATTTGCATTGGATATATATATTATATATAATTAATATATGTCCAATAATTCTGGAACATTTTATGTGGTTTGGTATATTTTAGTTCTAGCCACATAATTATTTTTAGGATTTTATAAAATGGTTTAGTATTTTACTAAACCAAAACAAAACAGAACAAAATAGAAAACAATAAATAAAAGCAGAGAGAGAACTTACCTCAGCTTACCTGGCAGCCCACCCACAGCCCAACACTGTGCAGCCCACCTGCGCGGCCCAGCCCATCTCCACCTTCCCTGTCGCCTTCCTCCTCGTGCCAGTAGGCAGAGGAGGGACACCGCGACGCCGCCGAGCTCGCCACGCCACCACCCTGCCTGGCTGCCTCCTCCTGCTTGCCGCCGAGCCCCTGGACGCGTGGGTGAACGCCCGGCGTCGCCCCGAACCGCTCGACCCCTCTCACTCTCCCTGAGTTCTCCCCCCCCCCACCTCTGCTCCTCTCTCCCGAGCGCACCGCAGCACGCCGCCGAGCACTACCGCGGCCACTGCCTCCCCCTCGCCTCTCCGACGCGCCCCCGAGCTCCGCCGTGACGTCCCCGTCCCTACCACGGAGCCACAAGACGCCAGACGCCCTGGAGCGCCGTCACCGGCGCAATCTTCTTCCTCTGCACCGACGGCCGTCGTCGCTTGATTCGCCGCCCACCGAGCGTCCCCGGCCTCGCCCTCGCGCTCGTTGGACTCGTGGTGAGCCGCTGACCTGTTCCCCTCTTCTTCCCATGCCGTTTGGCCGCTCTAGCCGTTGCTTCCGCTGGACCCGAGAGCTCGCCGCTGCCGTGCTTCGTCACCGTCGTGGCCAGAGCCACCGTGGCTCAAAGTCGGGCACACCACCGTGCTCCAAACCTCACCAGGAGCACGTAGAACCCACCAGCTTCCCCTCCCAAGCACCACAACGCCAAACCCGCAGGTGCCCGAACTCCAGCCGCCGCCTTGGAGCTCGCCGCCGTTGACTCAGGCCACCCCAGCTCCTTCCGTTCGCTCCATTAGATGCGCTGCTTTGCCAGCTAGCCGTAGCCGCAAACCACGAGTAAAACGGTGCCCTGTAGCGCAAACCCGACGCGGACGCCGCCGCGATCTGAGGTCGCCGGCGGTTAATCGCCGGCGTATCTGACGTGGCGTCGTCATTAGCAGCTAACAGCCCCACTAACCAACCCCATAGCACACTGACGGATGGGCCCCACCTCCTAACTAACCAGCTAACTAAAATAGTTTAAGGTTAATCTAATTACGGTGGGCCCACGCGTCAGTTTTGACTACGCTGACGTGTACGTTGACCAGGCCCACCTGTCTGTGACTCCAGCCAGCGCTGTGTCACTGCCCAGTGGACCCCACAGGTCAGTTTGACCCGGACCAGCCCCTGTTGACCTGCTGACGTCATGCCAACGTCATGCTGACGCAATTAATTATTTTCTCGAATTATTTTAATTCAGGAAATTCCAGAAAATTGTATAAACTTCTAAAATTCATAGAAATTCAACCGTAACTCCAAATTAAATAATTTATATATGAAAAATTATCAGAAAAATTCAAGGAATCCATCTGTACCATTTTCATGCATGTTAGAACAACTTATAGCTGCTGTTTAGCACAAATCAATTAAATGGCATTTGAATAATGTCACATCCCTAGCTGCTGGTAGTGCTCTAGGCTAGACCTCATGTGAGCATCATGTTTAAATTCAAATGAAATTGAATTGAGGAATTTTCAAAGCCTCAGAAGACCTCTAAAAATAACCAACATTTAAATTTCATCAAATGAGTCTAAGAAAATGTTCCTGTTATTCCATGGAAATATTGGTGAGAGGTAAAATTTAAACCAATATTTTTGGAGTCACAGAGATATTTATTTTGGCCATTTGAATTAATCCAATAACTATTTGCTTTGGATTTATATTTAATATATATTAAATATGACTCCAAATAATTCTGGAAGTTTGTGAGTGGCTTTGTATATATTTTAGTAAGCCACATAATAAACTACACAATTTATTAAAATGGTTTAGTTGCTAAACTAAATCAAAACAAATACAAAAAAATAGAAAATGGAAACTAAAAAAAAGAGAGGGAGAGAAGGCCACCTGGGCCACCCACCTGGCACCACTTACCTGGCCCAGCTCCATCTGGCCGGCCCAGCCCACCTCCTTCCCCCCTTGTCCTCTTCCTCCTCTGCCAGGAGGACGAACAGAGGCGAGGCGTGGCGCGCGCGGCCACGCGCCTCGGCCACCTCCTGCTTCCCGGCCACCTCCTGCTTCCCCCCGGTCTCCCTAGCGACGCCACGAGGACGCCTCGTGCCCCCTCGCCCCTCTTCCTCCCTCGCTGCTCCCTCTCTCTTCCCCGAACACTCTCCCCCTCCTTTGTTCCCCTCACCGAACGCGCCCGCCGCCGCCGACGAGAACCACCGCGGCCATGGTCTCTCCCTCCTTCCCCTGAGCAGCCCAGAGGCTCCGCCTCGACCCCCTCTTCCCCTCCACCGAGCCACGAGGTCCCGGAAGCGCTGCAACGCCGCCACCATCGCCGTTCCCCTCGTCGGCCACCGGAGATCCCCGCCGTCAATTCTCCGTCGCAGAAGCGTCCCCGAGCCCACTGAGCCACCCTGCTGCCTCCCTGTGAGCTGCCACCCGCGCCCTGTAGCCGCCGCCCCACGAGCACCCGAAGCCGCCGTCCGCCATGGTCGGTGAGCTCCGTGTTCCCGAGTTCCTCCGCCTGCGCTCGTTGCCTCCGGGTGTTCCTGGTGACCCCAGCATCCCGTAGAGCACATCGGCCGCGCCCGCCGTGCCGTGTAATGCCGAAACCGAGCACGCCCGAGCTCCGGCCGCCGCTGCCGAGCTCGAGGCCATCGTCTCCGGCCGCCCTAGCTGCTGCCGCTTGCTGAAACGGGCGCGGGTGAGCTCCAGCTCCCCGTAGCCGCTCTCCTCCGTCCATTTGGACGCCGGAGGAGCGAGCCCGCGCCCTCTGCCGCGCCTGTTGCCACCGGCGACGAACCGCCGGCGGGTTAGGCCCTGTTGACCAGGGGTTTGACCTCCCCTGGGTCGATGACAGGTGGGGCCAGCCCCCTGTTAATTAGTTTAGTTTTTCTAATTTTTTTTAGCCACTGACTCACTGACTGGCGGGCCCGGCCCGGCTAATTAAACTAGGTTAGGTTTAAGTTATTTTAGGATTAGTCATAGTCACTGACCAGTGGGCCCCACTGGTCAGGTTTGACCACCAGCAGCGTCTGTTGACCTGCTGACGTCATAGTGACGCAATGCTGACGCAATAAGTATTTTATGGATTTATTAATAATCAGGAAATTCCAGAAAATAGCTAAAACTTCAATAAATCATAGAAATTCAACCGTAACTCCAAATTAAATAATTTATATATGAAAAATTATTAGAAAAATTCAAGGAATCCATCTGTACCATTTTCATGCATGTTAGAACAACTTATCACTACTGTTTAGGGCAAATGAAGTGAATGGCATTTAAATAATCACATATGGAGTTTGAATTTGAACCTAGGATTCAAACCAACTCCATTTAACTTGTTGCTAGATGCATTAGCTCAAAACACATTCATTTTGCCATGTCATGATCATGCATCATATTGTGCATTGCATTGATTGTGTTCCCTTCTATGTTGCCGGTATTTGTCCCCTCTCGATAGACGTGATACCGATGATGTGATCGTTGACACTGATGAAGACTCAATGTTATCTTCAGAAGTGCCAGGCAAGCAAAACCCCCTTGTTCATTCCGATAAAATCCCACTCTCTCACTCCTGCTCTCTTTTACTGCATTAGGACAACAACGACATATTTGTTACTTGCTGCGGTAGCTGAACCCCTTTATCCTTTGCATGACCTGTCATTGCCACAGTAAATAGATGAAACCCACTAGCATGAGTAGGAGTTGTTTGAGCCCTGATGTGCCTACTCATTCATGCTTGTTGTCATGCCTGCTATTGCTTAGAGTTGAGTCAGGTCTGATTCATCGGGGATGAATCAGAGGCGTGTGAACATGTCCTACTGTGTGTGAGCTAAGTGTGTGAACACGATTTGGTAAAGGTAGCGGTGAGACGCCATGTAGGAGTACATGGTGGGTTGTCTCATTGCAGCCGTCCTCAGGAACTGAGTTCTGTATTTGTGATCCATGACCAGCTACTACCACACATTGGAATGCTTAAGTGCCCCTCTCGACTTATTAATCAACATGATCTCTGTCCAGGAGTTGCAACTAGTTTCTGGTGTTTGTAGGTAGTGTTAGTAGTCTACCAAGTGGCACCCGGTACAGGTGGGCTTGGGACAGACTAGGCACAGTGGCACGGTGTACCAAGCGTACATCCACCCGTCGAGGTGGGCTTGGGAACCCTGCACACATCGTTTGGGGCCGTGAGCGACACCCCGGCCGGATCTCCTTGCGGATGGAACCCGAATAGGCGATAAACCTGGACTAGAGACTTGTTCGGTTAGTCAGGTCGTGGCCGACTCCCTCGCCCGGCTTCCGCTTGAAGGTTGCCGAGGTACATGACGTGTACAGGGCGGTAAGTGGTGGGAGCGTGTGTGAAGAAGTACACCCCTGCAGGGTTAACATCATCTATTCGAATAGCAGGATTCCTCGGATATGGAAACTTGGACCCCTTGCATAGTTCATAGACAAGTGAAAGTGGATACCCTAAAATACGCAAGATAAGCGTGAGTGCTATGGATGGCGTTCTCGTAGGGAGACGGGAGCGGATCCATAGTGGTGTATTGATATGGTGAATATGTGGACTCGTGTGCGCCACCTCAAAAGAGTTACTTGCAGTCGTAGTTCAGGTTAGCCACCGAGTCAAAGCTGGCTTGCTGCAGTTAAACTCCTCCACCCCCTTGTTGATAATGATGCATATGTAGATAGATCTGATGTAAGTCTTGCTGGGTACATTTGTACTCACGTTTGCCTATTTTATGTTTTGCAGAGAGACTTCAGTCTCACTAGTAGTTCCGCTTGGACTTCGACGTTTAGCTTGTTACCTCAGCTACAATCTTGTGCCCTCGGCAGGATCTGGTAGATAGTCAGGCTTCTCAGCCTTTTTCATTTATAGATGTCTGTACTCAGACATGATAGCTTCCGCTTGTGCTTTGACTTGTATGCTCTGATTGTTGGGTCATGAGACCCATGTTTGTAATATCTCGCTCCTCGGAGCCTATTGAATAACTACTTGAGTCATAGAGTCATTTTGTGATGCCATGTTGTATTGCACATATCGAGCATATTGTGTGTATGTTATTGTAATGCTTGGTATGTGTGGGATCTGACTATCTAGTTGTTTATCTTTAGTAGCCTCTCTTACCGGGAAATGTCTCCTAGTGTTTCCACCGAGCCATGGTAGCTTGCTACTGCTCCGGAACACTTAGGCTGGCCAGCATGTGTCCTTCTTCGTTCCTGTGTCTGTCCCTTCGGGGAAATGTCACGCGACGAATACCGGACTCCTGTTAGCCCGCTACAGCCCGGTTCACCAGAGTCCTGCTAGCCCAGTGCTACAGCCTGGATTCACTCGCTGATGACCGACACGTTCGATGCTGGGTCATGGATGCCTGTCCCTGTAAGTTTGTGCCACTTTGGGTTTACGACTAGCCATGTCAGCCCGGGCTCCTTATCATATGGATGCTAGCGACACTGTCATATACGTGTGCCAAAAGGCGCAAACGGTCCCGGGTAAAGGTAAGGCGACACCCGTGGGAATACCGTGCGTGAGGCCGCAATGTGATATGAAGTGTTACATGCTAGATCTATGTGGCATTGAGTCGGGGTCCTGACAGCGTTGGTATCAGAGCTTGACTGCCTGTAGGATTACCAAGCCAAACTGGTCGAAGTTGAGTCTAGAAATTCTTTAGTTATATAAGGGAATTGATTGTGGGATGGAACGTAAGGCTCTTTTTACTCCTTATACCTCATGCCTTTCTGATCTGAGTCATCTTATCTTTCCTACGGGGATTAAGAACAAGGCTATCTTTTCTTTCTATCAGGATCACGTGTTACTAATCCGTAGACTTATAAGATTGTTGGATTAAGTCTGAGTTCAGTTCCTATTATTTCCGTATGTTAATTGTTGATCTCGAAACCTTGATATTGTGCTTCTGAGTGGTTATGCCACCAATTTTGTGAATGTCTCAAATCTTTTCTTAGCATTTACAGCCGTTATGCTGTCCGAGTCATCCCAGGTTTCTAAATAATCTGATGCATTTGCAAAATCCTTTCCCTCTGGTTTCGATGTTCCTTTATGCCAGCTCTATCACACTAATTGTTGAGTTGAGGTATTCTATTGCCTTGACACTTATGTTGGAGTTATTATTATGACCCTAGGTGTCTTAGGGGATCATCTAGTAATTTAACCATGATTTGTGTTCCCAGTGTGATGATTCTGGCCATCATTCTCGAAAGCATCCCGTGATGCTACTTAGTAGCAGGTAAACTATTCCTGGGTTCTTGAACCCGAGATTCACCCTACTTACTTCATGTTGATAGTGTTTGCTAGTCCCTTTAGGATATTAGTAACCTTTGCGATAGTCCTCGAGGTTCGTGGTACATCCTTCTTCCAACTACCATGAACCATTCTTGGCAGGAGTTCTTCTGAACCAAAAGATGACAACAAGAGTGCTCTCGATGAGTTCTCCATGCTATATTGTGACTCTGCCAGCTCAACCTTTCTGCATGGGCTATCCGGAAGAAACCTGTTGAACCTGATTCGACATATTAATCTATGCATCCACAACTCAGAAAGTTATATGTTCCTTTGAGTTGTCCCTCTTTAGTTGTCTACTGACCTTCGTCTATCAATTGATAGTCAAGAGTATGTGTGCGTTCGTTTATCGATGCCTACTACTCTTGTGGTCCGTCAAGCCATTCTATCGCGGAATGACTAGGAGAAACAAACTCCAGTATCTCTTCCATATCCAGGATTGGGTCGAAACAATTGTACTCCGCAGATCAAAATGCCAATCCATCTTTTGCTCTGTTCTACCTTGGAGTATTACCATCTTTATATCGGGATTGTTATAGGAATTGCACACCATCCTATGAACTCTTGGTACAGTGATACTTCTTGCCATCATTGTTCATTCCTCGGTTCCTGTGTTATTGTAACTAGAATGCCGACAAATGTATCATGGCGTGTGAAATCAATACTCCCCCCTCCTCTGTTGCTTGGTAGTTAAATGGACGATAACCTCATTCTTAGCATGTTGGGTTTCGAATCATCCTTCGAAGACTGATTGTGCTACCTAGTCCTTATTTCCTGGTCCGCTCTTTCATTGATGAGTTAGGATTTTGTCAAGTCCTCGCTCATTTGATCATATCATCTTGCCCTGAAAAGCAAGATTGTTCTCGAACTTAGTAACATATCGGTGGTTCGTGATTTTCCGAATATCTTCTCGGAAGTATTATCAGGTTGTCCCCTGACTGTTATGTTGAGCTCGTGACCAAGTTGGTTCTTGTGAACCACCCTCTCTCCAAGATCGGTGTTAGATATCCCTGAGCTAGTTGGTTAAGCTAGACAACAACTTGGAGAGTTGGAAGATAAAAGCTTGCCTGACTTAGTTCGTTCCAAAGGGATATTCTTGTGTAGTGTGTGTTGAAGAAAGATGATATCTTCATCGATTGGTCCCTGTGATCAGTTGCTGGACCTATTGTCTTATCAATCCTTTGATTTGAGTGTGGGCTATCGTCAAATCAAATTAGTACCAACGATGCTCGTGATGTTGTCTTACTCGCGGTTGATCCCTCGAGCATACACCATTATATCTTTTGGGTCTGACCCATGCTATCACTTGTTCACTTAACTATGGCATTCCTTTTAAAAGGAAAACCCAGATGAATTGTTGTTGAGCCCATTGACAACATCCTTATCTCCTCCATGATTTTGTTGAACATTAAGCTAGTGTTGGAAACTTTTGAAAGCATTTCTTCATGCTAGTTCATGAAGCATATGTTTGGATGAAAGAAGTGACTTCCTTTGATTCACGTGCATTTGATGTAAGTTGCCGTCGTGAATTCGAGAAAGTTTGTTTTGCTCCTCTGGAATCATCCCAAGTCTGTCATGCACGTGCAGAGTATTCTATGGCTTGATAGACTGATCATCTTCATTCCATATGTATTCCCTAGCACACCAAGCCACTGATTGGTTTGCTCAAGGATAAGAAGTGCATCGATAAGTGCACAAGGACTTTGATATCCTCGATGATGGTTCCCAACTAGAACTCGGTAGTGTTTTATTATAAGACTACCATGTGGTCATGCTTGTCTGGGACAACATGTTCACATGTGTGTAGCAGAACCAGCTCATGTTTTGGAGCTTGCTATCATAGTTCATTTCCTAAGAATCTCGCAACGTCATCTCGTCGAATTGTGTTGCAAACTTTCTTTTTCTTCCTAGACTCGATGAGTCTGGAATATCCTGACACCAACCAGATCTGAATCTCAGGCAGTTATGATGGTTGGAACATTTCCCAAGAACTATAATATTGGTCCCTCGATAACCGGTACGGTGGATGTCGTGGCCAACACACCCAGCCGGAAGACCTATTATTGTAGTATCTTGATTGAAGAAGTTGGCCACCTCCCCATAAGGATTTCGTAGGATTTACCTCCGTAACTGTTCCTTGTGGATTCTATTGCTCCCGAAGTCCGACCTTTTACTTGTTGTCTAGTTACCAAACCATTTCAATGATTGGATTACACTAGCACATCAAGGAGAACATTAGAAGCGGAGTGCTAAATGTCTCTTGGTCGATCATCCAGATTTTGTTTCCTTGGCCTCGCTAGGATGAAATCTGAGTTGATGTTATCTTCCTATGCATCTGCATCGTCCATCGTTGTTCATCATGGTGGTATGTTGTGTTGCCAGGAGCCTTGACACGGATATTGGTAAAACCTTGATGAATGTGGAAATGCTCAAGTTCTTGAGAGCACGCACAAGCGCTACGTGTTATCATCGGCACTAACTGGGTTTGCTCTCAGTTTCCTCGGCAATGCTATGATCTTTTCAAACAGTGAATTCACTCTCTGTTGTTGGGTTTTTCCCCAGTTACCAGAGTCATTCCCAGCATTTGCATTTTGTTCCTAGCTTGCACCGCCAATGTGCCATTCTACCATGGGTCTCTTCCATCTCCGGTGATAAGCAAATTCATCCATTACGTTGTCTTCAACAAGGTAATCCACATCTTCCAAGTCCGAGTATGCCATTCTACCGACCCCCTCCAAATGATCGCTTGTGATTGCCTTAGGCTGGTTTAAAGAGTTTCAATGAATCTTTGAATCAAAGGTAATTCTTTTTGCCACTTAAGGGGATATATCTACAAGTCACCATCCCTAAGATGCCTCGTTGTGGTATCATGGCAACTCAACTCCTCGCTACGTGGACAATCAATTACCACCTTCTTAGGTGTGGAATTGTTTTCTACCTAGTGAACCTCCGTCATCTGCTTCACTCCATTCCTATGGATGTGTGCTTCGTCTCTCAGCTCGAGAGATGTTGCTATGTCTCATTCTGTGGGTTAATCCTGAGTTGTTCGACCTTCGAGAAGAACAATTCTTTTAGAGTTTTTCCTTTCCTCTCGTTGTCATGTTGGTTGGAGTTCTCGGAGCAAGACTTCAAGACAATGATGGTGAATGAATCAATGCTCAACTGAAGTGCACCCTGGATCGTGAAGATTATACTAGTCTGCGTTACCCTTCACCTTACCCTACGCTTGAATCTCGAGACGAGATTCTTGTTTAGTGGGGGTGAGTTGTCACATCCCTAGCTGCCGGTAGTGCTCTAGGCTAGACCTCATGTGAGCATCATGTTTAAATTCAAATGAAATTGAATTGAGGAATTTTAAAAGCCTCAGAAGACCTCTAAAAATAACCAACATTTAAATTTCATCAAATGAGTCCAAGAAAATGTTCCTGTTATTCCATGGAAATATTGGTGAGAGGTAAAATTTAAACCAATATTTTTGGAGTCACAGAGATATTTATTTTGGCCATTTGAATTAATCCAATAACTATTTGCTTTGGATTTATATTTAATATATATTAAATATGACTCCAAATAATTCTGGAAGTTTGTGAGTGGCTTTGTATATATTTTAGTAAGCCACATAATAAACTACAGAATTTATTAAAATGGTTTAGTTGCTAAACTAAATCAAAACAAATACAAAAAAAATAGAAAATGGAAACTAAAAAAAAAGAGAGGGAGAGAAGGCCACCTGGGCCACCCACCTAGCGCCACTTACCTGGCCCAGCTCCATCTGGCCGGCCCAGCCCACCTCCTTCCCCCCTTGTCCTCTTCCTCCTCTGCCAGGAGGACGAACAGAGGCGAGGCGTGGCGCGCGCGGCCACGCGCCTCGGCCACCTCCTGCTTCCCGGCCACCTCCTGCTTCCCCCCCGGTCTCCCTAGCGACGCCACGAGGACGCCTCGTGCCCCCTCGCCCCTCTTCCTCCCTCGCTGCTCCCTCTCTCTTCCCCGAACACTCTCCCCCTCCTCTATTCCCCTCACCGAACGCGCCCGCCGCCGCCGACGAGAACCACCGCGGCCATGGTCTCTCCCTCGTTCCCCTGAGCAGGCCAGAGGCTCCGCTTCGACCCCCTCTTCCCCTCCACCGAGCCACGAGGTCCCGGACGCGCTGCAACGCCGCCACCATCGCCATTCCCCTCGTCGGCCACCGGAGATCGCCGCCGTCAATTCTCCGTCGCAGAAGCGTCCCCGAGCCCACTGAGCCACCCTGCTGCCTCCCTGTGAGCTTGCCGTCGTTTCCCCTCACACCTCTCTCTCGCGCGCGCCCTGTAGCCGCCGCCCCACGAGCACCCGAAGCCTCCGTCCGCCATGGCCGGTGAGCTCCGTGCTCCCGAGCTCCTCCGCCTGCGCTCGTTGCCTCCGGGTGTTCCTGGTGACCCCAGCATCCCGTAGAGCCCATCGGCCGTGCCCGCCGTGCCGTGTAACGCCGAAACCGAGCACGCCCGAGCTCCGGACGCCCCTGCCGAGCTCGAGGCCATCGTCTCCGGCCGCCCTAGCTGCTGCCGCTTGCTGAAACGGGCGCGGGTGAGCTCCAGCTCCCCGTAGCCGCTCTCCTCCGTCCATTTGGACGCCGGAGGAGCGAGCCCGCGCCCTCCGCCACGCCTGTTGCCACCGTCGACGAACCGCCGGCGGGTTAGGCCCTGTTGACCAGGGGTTTGACCTCCCCTGGGTCGATGACAGGTGGGGCTAGCCCCCTGTTAATTAGATTAGTTTTTCTAATTTTTTTTAGCCACTGACTCACTGACCGGCGGGCCCGGCCCGGCTAATTAAACTAGGTTAGGTTTAAGTTATTTTAGGATTAGTCATAGTCACTGACTAGTGGGCCCCACTGGTCAGGTTTGACCACCAGCAGCGTGTGTTGACCTGCTGACGTCATAGTGACGCAGTGCTGACGCAATAAGTATTTTCTGGATTTATTAATAATCAGGAAATTCCAGAAAATAGCTAAAACTTCAATAAATCATAGAAATTCAACCGTAACTCCAAATTAAATAATTTATATATGAAAACTTATCAGAAAAATTCAAGGAATC
Source organism: Triticum dicoccoides (assembly GCF_002162155.2). NCBI lineage: Eukaryota > Viridiplantae > Streptophyta > Magnoliopsida > Poales > Poaceae > Triticum > Triticum dicoccoides. Next base: position 258,677,141 of record NC_041391.1, read on the forward strand.
CATCTGTACCATTTTAATGCATGTTAGAACAACTTATCACTACTGTTTAGGGCAAATGAAGTGAATGGCATTTAAATAATCACATATGGAGTTTGAATTTGAACCTAGGATTCAAACCAACTCCATTTAACTTGTTGCTAGATGCATTAGCTCAAAACACATTCATTTTGCCATGTCATGATCATGCATCATATTGTGCATTGCATTGATTGTGTTCCCTTCTATGTTGCCGGTATTTGTCCCCTCTTGATAGACATGATACCGATGATGTGATCGTTGACACTGATGAAGACTCAATGTTATCTTCAGAAGTGCCAGGCAAGCAAAACCCCCTTGTTCATTCCGATAAAATCCCACTCTCTCGCTCCTGCTCTCTTTTACTGCATTAGGACAACAACGACATATTTGTTACTTGCTGCGGTAGCTGAACCCCTTTATCCTTTGCATGACCTGTCATTGCCACAGTAAATAGTTGAAACCCACTAGCATGAGTAGGAGTTGTTTGAGCCCTGATGTGCCTACTCATTCATGCTTGTTGTCATGCCTGCTATTGCTTAGAGTTGAGTCAGGTCTGATTCATCGGGGATGAATCAGAGGCGTGTGAACATGTCCTACTGTGTGTGAGCTAAGTGTGTGAACACGATTTGGTAAAGGTAGCGGTGAGAGGCCATGTAGGAGTACATGGTGGGTTGTCTCATTGCAGCCGTCCTCAGGAACTGAGTTCTGTGTTTGTGATCCATGACCAGCTACTACCACACATTGGAATGCTTAAGTGCCCCTCTCGACTTATTAATCAACATGATCTCTGTCCAGGAGTTGCAACTAGTTTTTGGTGTTTGTAGGTAGTGTTAGTAGTCTACCAAGTGGCACCCGGTACAGGTGGGCTTGGGACAGACTAGGCACAGTGGCACGGTGTACCAAGCGTACATCCACCCGTCGAGGTGGGCTTGGGAACCCTGCACACATCGTTTGGGGCCGTGAGCGACACCCCGGCCGGATCTCCTTGCGGATGGAACCCGAATAGGCGATAAACCTGGACTAGAGACTTGTTCGGTTAGTCAGGTCGTGGCCGACTCCCTCGCCCGGCTTCCGCTTGAAGGTTGCCGAGGTACATGACGTGTACAGGGCGGTAAGTGGCGGGAGCGTGTGTGAAGAAGTACACCCCTGCAGGGTTAACATCATCTATTCGAATAGCCGGATTCCTTGGATATGGAAACTTGGACCCCTTGCATAGTTCATAGACAAGTGAAAGTGGATACCGTAAAATACGCAAGATAAGCGTGAGTGCTATGGATGGCGTTCTCATAGGGAGACGGGAGCGGATCCATAGTGGTGTATTGATATGGTGAATATGTGGACTCGTGTGTGCCACCTCAAAAGAGTTACTTGCAGTCGTAGTTCAGGTTAGCCACCGAGTCAAAGCTGGCTTGCTGCAGTTAAACTCCTCCACCCCCTTGTTGATAATGATGCATATGTAGATAGATCTGATGTAAGTCTTGCTGGGTACATTTGTACTCACGTTTGCCTATTTTATGTTTTGCAGAGAGACTTCAGTCTCACTAGTAGTTCCGCTTGGACTTCGACGTTTAGCTTGTTAACTCAGCTATGATCTTGTGCCCTCGGCAAGATCTGGTAGATAGTCAGGCTTCTCAGCCTTTTTCATTTATAGATGTCTGTACTCAGACATGATAGCTTCCGCTTGTGCTTTGACTTGTATGCTCTGATTGTTGGGTCATGAGACCCATGTTTGTAATATCTCGCTCCTCGGAGCCTATTGAATACCTACTTGAGTCATAGTCATTTTGTGATGCCATGTTGTATTCCACATATCGAGCATATTGTGTGTATGTTATTGTAATGCTTGGTATGTGTGGGATCTGACTATCTAGTTGTTTATCTTTAGTAGCCTCTCTTACCGGGAAATGTCTCCTAGTGTTTCCACCGAGCCATGGTAGCTTTCTACTGCTCCGGAACACTTAGGCTGGCCGGCATGTGTCCTTCTTCGTTCCTGTGTCTGTCCCTTCGAGGAAATGTCACGCGACGAATACCGGAGTCCTGTTAGCCCGCTACAGCCCGGTTCACCGGAGTCCTGCTAGCCTAGTGCTACAGCCTGGATTCACTCGCTGATGACCGACACGTTCGATGCTGGGTCATGGATGCCTGTCCCTGTAAGTTTGTGCCACTTTGGGTTTACGACTAGCCATGTCAGCCCGGGCTCCTTATCATATGGATGCTAGCGACACTGTCATATACGTGTGCCAAAAGGCGCAAACGGTCCCGGGTAAAGGTAAGGCGACACCCGTGGGAATACCGTGCGTGAGGCCGCAAAGTGATATGAAGTGTTTCATGCTAGATCTATGTGGCACTGAGTCGGGGTCCTGACAAATAATCACATATGGAGTTTGAATTTGAATCTTGTATTCAAACCAACTTCATTTAATCTGTTGCTAGTTGCATTAGCCCAAAACACATTCATTTTGCCATGTCATGATCATGCATCATATTGTGCATTGCATTGATTGTGTTCCCTTCTGTATTGCCGGTATTTGTCCCCTCTCGATAGACGTGATACCGATGATGTGATCGTTGACACTGATGAAGACTCAATGTTATCTTCAGAAGTGCCAGGCAAGCAAACCCCCTTGTTCATTTCGATAAAACCCTACTCTCTCGCTCCTGCTCTCGGTTATTGCATTAGGACAACAACGATTCAACTGTTACTTGCTGCGGTAGCTGAACCCCTTTATCCTCTGCATGACTTGTCATTCCACAGTAAATAGATGAAACCCACTAGCATGAGTAGGAGTTGTTTGAGCCCTGATGTGCCTACTCATTCATGCTTGTTGTCATGCCTGCTACTGCTTAGAGTTGAGTCAGGTCTGATTCATCGGGGATGAATCAGAGGTGTGTGAACATGTCCTACTGTTGAGTGCTAAGTGTGTGAACACGATTTGGTAAAGGTAGCGATGAGAGGCCATGTAGGAGTACATGGTGGGTTGTCTCATTGCAGCCGTCCTCAGGAACTGAGTTCTGTGTTTGTGATCCATGAACAGCTACTACCACACATTGGGCTCCGGGCGCTCCAAGCTCTCTCGACTTATTAATCAACTTGATCTCTGTCCAGGAGTTGCAACTAGTTTCTGGTGTTTGTAGGTAGTGTTAGAGTCTACCAAGTGGCACCCAGCAAAGGTGGGCTTGGGACAGACTAGGCACAGTGGCCCGGTGTACCAAGTGGCACCCGGATGGTGGGCTTGGGAACCCTGCTCACATCGTTTGGGGCCGTAAGCGACACCCCGGCCGGATCTCCTTGCGGATGGAACCCGAATAGGCGATAAACCTAGACTAGAGACTTGTTCGGTTAGTCAGGTCGTGGCCGACTCCCTCGCCCGGCTTCCGCTTGAAGGTTGCCGAGGTACATGACGTGTACAGGGCGATAAGTGGCGAAAGCGTGTGTGAAGAAGTACACCCCTGCAGGGTTATCATTATCTATTCGAATAGCCGGATTCCTCGGATATGGAAACGTGGACCCCTTGTACAGTTCATAGACAAGTGAAAGTGGATGCTCTAAAATACGCAAGATAAGCGTGAGTGCTATGGATGGCGTTCTCGTAGGGAGACGGGAGCGGATCCATAGTGGTGTATTGATATGGTGAATATGTGGACTCGTGTGCGCCACCTCAAAAGAGTTACTTGCAGTCGTAGTTCAGGATAGCCACCGAGTCAAAGCTGGCTTGCTGCAGTCAAACCCCTCCACCCCCTTGTTGATAATGGTGCATATGTAGATAGATCTGATGTAAGTCTTGCTGGGTACATTTGTACTCACGTTTGCCTATTTTATGTTTTGCAGAGAGACTTCAATCTCACTAGTAGTTCCGCGTGGACTTCGACGTTTAGCTTGATACCTCAGCTACGATCTTGTGCCCTCGGCAGGATCTGGTAGATAGTCAGGCTTCTCAGCCTTTTTCATTTATACATGTCTGTACTTAGACATGATAGCTTCCGCTTGTGCTTTGACTTGTATGCTCTGATTGTTGGGTCATGAGACCCATGTTTGTAATATCTCTCTCCTCGGAGCCTAATGAATAAAATACTTGAGTCGTAGAGTCATGTTGTGATGCCATGTTGTATTTGCACATATCGAGCATATTGTGGGTATGTTATTGAAATGCTTGGTATGTGTGGGATCTGACCATCTAGTTGTTTATCTTTAGTAGCCTTTCTTACCGGGAAATGTCTCCTAGTGTTTCCACCGAGCCATGGTAGCTTGCTACTGCTCCGGAACACTTAGGCTGGCCGGCATGTGTCCTTCTTCGTTCCTGTGTCTGTCCCTTGGGGGAAATGTCACGCGATGAATACCGGAGTCTTGTTTGCCTGCTATAGCCCGGTTCACCGGAGTCCTGCTAGCCCAGTGCTACAGCCTGGATTCACTCGCTGATGACCGACACGTTCGATGCTGGGTCATGGATGCCTGTCCCTGTAAGTCTGTGCCACTTTGGGTTTACGACTAGCCATGTCAGTCCGGGCTCCTTATCATATGGATGCTAGCGACACTGTCATATACGTGTGCCAAAAGGCACAAACGGTTCCGGGCTAAGGTAAGGCGACACCCGTGGGAATACCGTGCGTGAGGCCGCAAAGTGATATGAGGTGTTACATGCTAGATCGATGTGGCATTGAGTCGGGGTCCTGACAGCGCTGGTATCAGAGCTTGACTGCCTGTAGGATTACCAAGCCAAACTGGTCGAAGTTGAGTCTAGAAATTCTTTAGTTATATAAGGGAATTGATTGTGGGATGGAACGTCAGGCTCTTTTTACTCCTTATACCTTATGCCCGTCTGATCTGAGTCATCTTATCTTTCCTACGGGGTTAAGGAACTAGGTCTTCTCATCTATCTATCAGGATGACGTGTTACTAATCAGTAGACTTATAAGATTGTTGGATTTAAGCTTGAGTTCAGTTCCTACTACCTCCATATGTTAATTGTTGATCTCGGAACCTTGATATTGTGCTTCTGAGTGGTTATGCCACCATTTTTGTGAATGTCTCAAATCTTTTCTGAGCATTTACAGCCGTTATGCTGTCCGAGTCATTCCAGGTTTCTAAATAGTCTGATGCATTTGCAAATCCTTCCTCCTGTTTCCGATGTGCCTTTGGTCAGATTAATCACACAAATCAGTGAGTTGAGGTACTTTATTGCCTTGACATATATGTTGGAGCTAGTATTATGACCCTAGGTGTCTTAGGGGATCATCTAGTAATTTAGCCATGATTTGTGTTCCCAGTGTGATGATTCTGGCCATCATTCTCGAAAGCATCCCGTGATGCTACTTAGTAGTAGGTATTCTATTCCTGGGTTCTTGAACCCGAGATTCACTCTACTTACTTCATGTTGATAGTAATTGCTAGCGCCTTAAGGATATTAGTAACCTTTGCGATAGTCCTCGAGGTCCGTGGTATATCGTTCTTCCAAATACTATGAACCGCTTATGGCAGATGTTTATTGGATCAAAAGATCACAATTAGAGTACTCTTGAGGAGATCTCCATTCATAAATCGTGACTCTGCCTGTTCTACCTCTCTGCATGGGTTATACAGAAGAAATTTGTTGAACTTGGTTCAACATACTAACCTATGCATCCACAACTCAGCAAACCATATGCTCCTTTGAGTTGTCCCGTTTTAGTTGTCTTCTGACCCTCGTCTATCAATTAATAGTCAAGAGTATGCATGCATTCGTTTATCGATGCCTATTACTCTTGTGGTCCGTCAAGCCATTCTATCGTAGAATGATAGGAGAAACAAACTCCAGTACCTCATCCATATTTAGGATTGGGTCAAAGTAGTTGTGTTCCGCAGATCAAGTTACAATCCAGCTTCTGGTCTGCTCTACCCTGAAGTATTACCTTCTTTATGACAGGAATTTCATGAGAATTGCACCACCTTTTGTGAATTCTTGACATAGTGATACTTCTCGCCATCCTTTTTCATTCCTCGGTTCCGTGTTGTTGCAGCCGGAGTGCCGACAAGTGAATCATGATGTGTGAACTCAATACTCCTAGCAACCCCATTGCTTGGTAGTTAATGGACAATAACCTTATGCTTGGTATGTTGGTTATTGAATCACCATTCTAAGATTGATCGTGCTACCTAGTCCTTATTTCCTGGTGCACTATTTGATTGATGAGTTAGGATTTTGTCAAGCCCTTGCTCATTTGATCATATCATCTTGCCCTGAAAAGCAAGATTGCTCCCGAGCTTAGTAACATGTCGGTGGTTCGTGATTTCCGAAGATCTTCTCGGAAGTATTACCAGGTTGTCACCTGACCGCTATGTTGAGCTCGTGATCAAGTTGGTTTCTTGTGAACCACCTTCTCTCCAAGAATCGGTGTTAGATATCCCTGAGCTAGTTGGTTAAGCTAAACGACAACTTGGAGGGTTGGTAGATAAAAGCTTGCCTAACTTAGTTCGTTCCAAAGGCATAATCTTGTGTGGTGTGTGTTGAAGAAAGATGATATCTTCATCGATTGGTCCTTGTGATCAATTGTTGGATCTATTATCTTACCCAAACCTTTGATTGAGTATGGGCTATCGTCAAATCAAATCAGAACCAACGATATTTGTAATGTTGTCTTACTCGTGGTTTTTCCTCGAGCATACACCATTATATTCTTGGGTCTGACAAATGCTATCACCGTGTTCACATGATGGTGGAAGTCCAGTGATATGGAAATTCCGATGAGTTGTTGTTGAGCCCATTGACAACATCCTTATCTCCTCCATGATGTTGTTGAACATTAAGTTAGTGTTGGAAACTTTTGAAAGCATTATCTTCATGCTAGCTCATGAAGTACTTGTTTGATGAAAGGAGTGACTTCCTTTGATTCACGTGCATTTTGATGTAAGTTGCCGTCGTGAATTCGAGAAAGTTTGTTTTTGCTCCTTTGGAATCATCCCAAGTCGGTCATGCACGTGCGAAGAATTATGTGGTCTGTTAGACTGATCATCTTCATTCCATATGTATATCCTAGCACACCAAGCCACTGATTGACTCGTTCAAGGAAAAGAAGTCTATGCTTGGGATCTAATCCATGGACTTGCGTAAAGACTTCGATATCCTCGATGTTGGCTCCCAACCAGAACTCGGTAGTGTTTTATTGTAAGAATACCATGTGGGCATGCTTGTCTGGAACAACGTGTTCACATGTTTGTAGCAGAACCAGCTCATGTTTTGGAGCTTGCTATCGTAGTTCATTTCCTGAGAATATCGCAACGTCATCTCATCGATTTGTGTTGCAAACTTTCATTTTTCTTCCTAGACTCGATGAGTCTGGAATATCCTGACACCAACCAGATCTGAGTCTCAGGCAGATATGATGGTTGGAATATTTCACAAGAACTATAATATTGGTCCCTCGTAACCGGTAAAGTGGATGTCGTGGCCAACACACCCAGCCGGAAGACCTATTATTGTAGTATCTTGTTTGAGGAAGTTGGCCACCTCCCCATAAGGATTTCGTAGGATTTACCTCCGTAACTGTTCCTTATGGATTCTATTGCTCCCGAAGTCCGACCTTTTACTTGATGTCCAGTTGCCAAACCATTTCAATGATTGGATTACACTAGCACATCAAGGAGAACATTAGAAGTGGAGTGCTAAATGTCTCTCGGTCGATCATCCAGATTTTGTTTCCTTGGCCTCGCTAGGGTGAAATCTGAGTTGATGTTATCTTCCTATGCATCTGCATCGTCCATCGTTGTTCATCATGGTGGTATGTTGTGTTGCCAGGATCCTTGACATGGATGTTGGTAAAACCTTGATGAATATGGAAATGCTCAAGTTCTTGAGAGCACGCACAAGCGCTAGGTGTTATCATCGGCACTAACTGGGTTTGCTCTCAGTTTCCGCGGCAATGCTATGATCTTTTCAAACAGTGAATTCACTCTTTGTTGTTGGGTTCTTCCCCAGTTACCAGAATCATTCCCAGCATTTGCATTTTGTTCCCAGCTTGCACCGCCAATGTGCCATTCTACCATGGGTCCCTTCCATTTCCGGTGGTAAGCAAATTCATCCATTACGTTGTCTTCAACAAGGTAATCCACATCATCCAAGTCCGAGTATGCCATTCTACCGAACCCCTCCAAACGATCACTCAAGAATTGCCTTAGGCTGGTATAAAGAGTTTCAATGATCCCGGTATCAAAAGTAATTCTTTTTGCCACTTAAGGGGATATATCTTCGAGTCACCTTCCCTAAGGTGCATCATTATGGTGTCATGTCAACTTAACTCCTCGCTACGTTGACAATCGTTTACCACCTTCTTAAGTGTGGAATTATTGTCCACCTAGTGAACCTTCATCATCCGTTTCTTTCCACCCCTCTTGATGTGTATCTCGTGTCTCAACCCGAGAGATGTTGCTATGTCACATTCCGGGAGTTAATCCTGAGTTGTTCGACCTTCGAGAAGACCGATCCTTCCAGAGTTTTCCTTTCCTCTTCTTGTCATGATTAGCTGGAGTTCTCAGAGCAAGACGACAAGACAAAGATGGTGTTCAAATCAACGTTCATTTGAAGTGCAACCTGGATCGTGAAGATTGTACTAGTTTGCATTTCCCCTTCATCTTACCCTACGCTTGAATCTCGAGACGAGATTCTTGTTTAGTGGGGGTGAGTTGTCACATCCCTAGCTTCTGGTGCTGCCTAGCGTGTGCATCATGTTTAAATTCCATTTAAATTTGAAATGGGGATTTGTGAAACCCTTAGAATCATTTTTGGAAATGACCCAAATAAAAATTGCTCCAAAAAGGTCCAAGAAAATGCTCATGTTGCTCTCTGAAAATATTGGACAGAGATAAAAATCAAACCAATATTTTTAGGAGCCCATAAGTATTTATTCTGGGCATTTGGAATTAATGCATAAATATTTGCGTTGGATATATATATTATATATAATTAATATATGTCCAATAATTCTGGAACAGTTTATGTGGTTTGGTATATTTTAGTTCTAGCCACATAATTATTTTCAGGATTTTATAAAATGGTTTAGTATTTTTCTAAACCAAAACAAAACAGAACAAAATAGAAAACAATAAATAAAAGCAGAGAGAGAACTTACCTCAGCTTACCTGGCAGCCCACCCACAGCCCAACACTGTGCAGCCCACCTGCGCGGCCCAGCTCATCTCCACCTTCCCTGTCGCCTTCCTCCTCGTGCCAGTAGGCAGAGGAGGGACACCGCGACGCCGCCGAGCTCGCCACGCCACCACCCTGCCTGGCTGCCTCCTCCTGCTTGCCGCCGAGCCCCTGGACGCGTGGGTGAACGCCCGGCGTCGCCCCGAACCGCTCGACCCCTCTCACTCTCCCTGAGTTCTCCCCCCCCCCACCTCTGCTCCTCTCTCCCGAGCGCACCGCAGCACGCCGCCGAGCACTACCG
>NC_041391.1:258686845-258701276 GCF_002162155.2 Triticum dicoccoides
CAGCACGCCGCTGAGCACTACCGCGGCCACTACCTCCCCCTCGCCTCTCCGACGCGCCCCCGAGCTCCGCCGTGACGTCCCCGTCCCTACCACGGAGCCACAAGACGCCGGACGCCCTGGAGCGCCGTCACCGACGCAATCTTCTTCCTCTGCACCGACGGCCGCCATCGCTTGATTCGCCGCCCACCGAGCGTCCCCGGCCTCGCCCTCGCGCTCGTTGGACTCGCGGTGAGCCGCTGACCTGTTCCCCTCTTCTTCCCATGCCGTTTGGCCGCTCTAGCCGTTGCTTCCGCCGGACCCGAGAGCTCGCCGCCGCCGTGCCTCGTCGCCGTCGTGGCCAGAGCCACCGTGGCTCAAAGCCGGGCACACCACCGTGCTCCAAACCTCACCAGGAGCACGTAGAACCCACCAGCTTCCCCTCCCAAGCACCACAACGCCAAACCCGCAGGTGCCCGAACTCCGGCCGCCGCCTTGGAGCTCGCCGCCGTCGACTCAGGCCACCCCAGCTCCTTCCGTTCGCTCCATTAGATGCGCTGCTTTGCCAGCTAGCCGTAGCCGCAAACCACGAGTAAAACGGTGCCCTGTAGCGCAAACCCGACGCGGACGCCGCCGCGATCTGAGGTCCCCGGCGGTTAATCGCCGGCGTATCTGACGTGGCGTCGTCATTAGCAGCTAACAGCCCCACTAACCAACCCCATAGCTCACTGACGGATGGGCCCCACCGCCAAACTAACCAGCTAACTAAAATAGTTTAAGGTTAATCTAATTACGGTGGGCCCACGCGTCAGTTTTGACTACGCTGACGTGTACGTTGACCAGGCCCACCTGTCTGTGACTCCAGCCAGCGCTGTGTCACTGACCAGTGGACCCCACAGGTCAGTTTGACCCGGACCAGCCCCTGTTGACCTGCTGACGTCATGCCAATGTCATGCTGACGCAATTAATTATTTTCTCGAATTATTTTAATTCAGGAAATTCCAGAAAATTGTATAAACTTCTAAAATTCATAGAAATTCAACCGTAACTCCAAATTAAATAATTTATATATGAAAAATTATCAGAAAAATTCAAGGAATCCATCTGTACCATTTTCATGCATGTTAGAACAACTTATAGCTGCTGTTTAGCACAAATCAATTAAATGGCATTTGAATAATCACATATGGAGTTTGAATTTGAATCTTGTATTCAAACCAACTTCATTTAATCTGTTGCTAGTTGCATTAGCCCAAAACACATTCATTTTGCCATGTCACGATCATGCATCATATTGTGCATTGCATTGATTGTGTTCCCTTCTGTGTTGCCGGTATTTGTCCCCTCTCGATAGCCGTGATACCGATGATGTGATCGTTGACACTGATGAAGACTCAATGTTATCTTCAGAAGTGCCAGGCAAGCAAACCCCCTTGTTCATTTTGATAAAACCCTACTCTCTCGCTCCTGCTCTCGGTTATTGCATTAGGACAACAACGATTCAACTGTTACTTGCTGCGGTAGCTGAACCCCTTTATCCTCTGCATGACCTGTCATTCCACAGTAAATAGATGAAACCCACTAGCATGAGTAGGAGTTGTTTGAGCCCTGATGTGCCTACTCATTCATGCTTGCTGTCATGCCTGCTACTGCTTAGAGTTGAGTCAGGTCTGATTCATCGGGGATGAATCAGAGGTGTGTGAACATGTCCTACTGTTGAGTGCTAAGTGTGTGAACACGATTTGGTAAAGGTAGCGATGAGAGGCCATGTAGGAGTACATGGTGGGTTGTCTCATTGCAGCCGTCCTCAGGAACTGAGTTCTGTGTTTGTGATCCATGAACAGCTACTACCACACATTGGGCTCCGGGCGCTCCAAGCTCTCTCGACTTATTAATCAACTTGATCTCTGTCCAGGAGTTGCAACTAGTTTCTGGTGTTTGTAGGTAGTGTTAGTAGTCTACCAAGTGGCACCCGGTACAGGTGGGCTTGGGACAGACTAGGCACAGTGGCCCGGTGTACCAAGTGGCACCCGGATGGTGGGCTTGGGAACCCTGCTCACATCGTTTGGGGCCGTAAGCGACACCCCGGCCGGATCTCCTTGCGGATGGAACCCGAATAGGCGATAAACCTGGACTAGAGACTTGTTCGGTTAGTCAGGTCGTGGCCGACTTCCTCGCCCGGATTCCGCTTGAAGGTTGCCGAGGTACATGACGTGTACAGGGCGATAAGTGGCGAAAGCGTGTGTGAAGAAGTACACCCCTGCAGGGTTATCATTATCTATTCGAATAGCCGGATTCCTCGGATATGGAAACGTGGACCCCTTGTACAGTTCATAGACAAGTGAAAGTGGATACTCTAAAATACGCAAGATAAGCGTGAGTGCTATGGATGGCGTTCTCGTAGGGAGACGGGAGCGGATCCATAGTGGTGTATTGATATGGTGAATATGTGGACTCGTGTGCGCCACCTCAAGAGAGTTACTTGCAGTCGTAGTTCAGGATAGCCACCGAGTCAAAGCTGGCTTGCTGCAGTCAAACCCCCTCCACCCCCTTGTTGATAATGGTGCATATGTAGATAGATCTGATGTAAGTCTTGCTGGGTACATTTGTACTCACGTTTGCCTATTTTATGTTTTGCAGAGAGACTTCAATCTCACTAGTAGTTCCGTGTGGACTTCGACGTTTAGCTTGATACCTCAGCTACGATCTTGTGCCCTCGGCAGGATCTGGTAGATAGTCAGGCTTCTCAGCCTTTTTCATTTATACATGTCTGTACTTAGACATGATAGCTTCCGCTTGTGCTTTGACTTGTATGCTCTCATTGTTGGGTCATGAGACCCATGTTTGTAATATCTCGCTCCTCGGAGCCAAATGAATAAAATACTTGAGTCGTAGAGTCATGTTGTGATGCCATGTTGTATTTGCACATATCGAGCATATTGTGGGTATGTTATTGAAATGCTTGGTATGTGTGGGATCTGACCATCTAGTTGTTTATCTTTAGTAGCCTCTCTTACCGGGAAATGTCTCCTAGTGTTTCCACCGAGCCATGGTAGCTTGCTACTGCTCCGGAACACTTAGGCTGGCCGGCATGTGTCCTTCTTCGTTCCTGTGTCTGTCCCTTCGGGGAAATGTCACGCGATGAATACCGGAGTCCTGGTTGCCTGCTACAGCCCGGTTCACCGGAGTCCTGCTAGCCCAGTGCTACAGCCTGGATTCACTCGCTGATGACTGACACGTTCGATGCTGGGTCATGGATGCCTGTCCCTGTAAGTCTGTGCCACTTTGGGTTTACGACTAGCCATGTCAGCCCGGGCTCCTTATCATATGGATGCTAGCGACACCGTCATATACGTGTGCCAAAAGGCGCAAACGGTTCCGGTCTAAGGTAAGGCGACACCCGTGGGAATACCGTGCGTGAGGCCGCAAAGTGATATGAGGTGTTACATGCTAGATCGATGTGGCATTGAGTCGGGGTCCTGACACCGACACTAGCCTCGATGAGCATCTCAAGTACCTAAAGGATGTTCTTCCCGCGGGTAATCTATTTCCTACTAGTGTTGATGAGGACAAGAAGATCGTGTGCCCTCTTGATCTGCCACACATTAGATACCATGCATGCATCAACGATTGCATAATTTACCGGAAGGAGCACGCGGAAAAAACAAGCTGTCCGGTGTGTAATGCTTCTCGATACAAGAAGGTCGAGAAGAAATGTCCCCAGAAAGTTGTATGGTACTTACCGATCACTCCCCGTCTCCAGAGGTATTTTTTAGATCCCAAGGAAGCTAAGCTAATGCGCTGGCACGCGGAGAGGAAGAAGCCCGACGATGGAGATGACCCGAAGCTGAGACACGTGAAGGATGGAAGCCAGTGGAGAGCGTTTAACAGCTTCTATCGGTATTTTGAATGTGATGCAAGGAACATCATGCTCGGCGCGTGTACCGATGGCATGAATCCGTTTGGTAACCAGAACACCAACCATAGCACATGGCCCGTGTTTGTATGGATGTACAACCTCCCCCCTGGTTGTGCATGAAATCGAAGTACATTCACATGAGCATGCTTATTCAAGGGCCGAAACAACCAGGAAATAATATTAATTTGTATCTAGGGCTACTTCAAGAGAAGTTAGACACGTTATGGAAAACACCGGCCAAGACCTGGGACGCCAACAAAGGTGAGTATTTCAACATCAGAGCCGCGCTGATCACTACAGTGCAGGACTATCTCGGTTACGGATATGTGGCAGGCCAGGTGTGCCATGGATATTGCGGATGCACGTGGTGCATGGATGATACGACGTCTCAGCAGCTAACATCAAGGAAAGATGGCGGGTCTGGGAAAATCGTGTACATGGGGCATCGAAGATGGCTTGAACAGGACGACCCGTGGAGAAACCGTGGAGATCTATTCAATGGTCATGCTGAGCATCGAGGACCTCCACGTAAGCAGAGCGGTGCCGAAATCGATGAGCTGTTGAAAAACTGGAAGGAGTGCCCCGCGCCGAGAAAGACGATGAGAAAGGTGCCGGAGCCGCTGCTGAAGGTATGGAAGACGAGGTCTGTGTTCTGGGACTTAGACTACTGGCACAAACTCGATACACCTCATTGCCTTGATCAAATGCATATCTGTAAGAATGTGTAACACCCCGGTGTAATGATGCTACAGTAACCCCTGGGGTTAAGTTAATCTTTTTGCTAAACATGTGCCTGATCATTATTGTCTCATGTTCTTTCACATTCCAGTTGAATTCAAATTCAAATTTTGTCTGAAATTCAAAATGCTCAGACATGAAAACAAAAATGTTCATCATGTGCAGAATATTCCACAACTAATATTGGTGGTGAACCAACATTTTTGCAAAAAGGTTTGAGTGGCTTAAGCTACTTCAAATAGTGCCTTTTTAATTTATGAAAATGGCAAAGTATTTCTAAAAGCCTCACAATCTTTTTTGGGCAGTGCCTAATAATTCTTTGAGATTATTTTGTCCAATGGCATAATCTTTTGCAAAGTCTTTATTGGCTAAAAGAAAAAGAAAAGAAAATGCAAAATCTGTTTAAAAAAAAGGAAAAAAAGAGGGGGTGGGAGAGCCCTGGCCTCCCCTTGGGCCTCGGCGACCCACAGCCCCCCCCCCTCTCTGCTTGGGCCTTAGCCGCTAGGCAGGCCCAGTCGGCCAGCCGGACGGCCCACAGCGCCCCCATGCCTTCCCTGGGCCTTGGCCCAGCCAAGTCGGCCCGACCACTCCCCCTCCCCGGTCGCCTTCCCCCTTCTCCTGTTCGACCGACCCGCGCTTGCGGTCGCCGCCGAACCACCCCGTCGGCGTCGCCCGACGAGAGGATAAGGTCGAGCCTCCCCCCCTTGACGCCTCGGCCTCCTCCCCACCTACCTCCACTCCCCTCTTCTGCCTCCCAGATCCACGCGCTCCTCCCCCTCCCTGTCTCGCTCGCCCGCCTCACCCGAGCGCCATCGCCGCCGTTCTCCGTCGTTCACGCGGCCACCGTGTTTTCCTCGCGACCTCCTCGTGTCCAACCGCTCTGCCTCCCTCGACTACGCCTCCCCGATGAGCCGCAGGACGCCGGGCGCCCCGGAACGCTGCCCCGGCCTCGTCTTCCACTTCGGATCACAGGAGCTCGCCGGCGTCGATCCACTGCACAGCTGCTACTAAACCTCCGAGGGCCATCGTGCGTGCCGCCCGGTGAGCTCCTCCCTTCCTCCTTTCCTCTCCTCGCGCCGTGCCTTTCGCCGTAGCCAGCTCGCCCGCAAGCCGGGCTCCGCCGTCCGCCATTGCCGTCGTAGGGCTCGCCACCGAGCTCCTCCGCTCGAGCTAGTAGCTCCGACGAGCTCCTGGAGCACCGTAGACCCCGCCTAGTTGGTTAGTTTGGCCGCTCGCGCGCTCTAACGCTGAACCCGCTCGCGCCCGTACTCCGGCGCCGTTTCTACTCGTCGCCGGCGCCGTTCCGGTCGTTCCTGGCTCCGGCCGTCGCCTCCATCTTGCGTGGGACGTCGAACCGCGTCGGACGCGCCTAGCTACGACCCCGGAAACCCCCTGTGCGCGAAACCCGACCCCCTCTCCCGACGTGCGCCGCCGCGGGAGGCTCGCCGGAGTACTTCCGGCGCCAACGCCGGTGAGGCTGACCTGGCGCTGACGTATGGGGCCCGCTGAGCCACTGACGGGTGGGCCCAGTTGACTCGTTGACTGAGTCAACCCACTGACATGTGGGGCCGAGTCAATATAATGTTTTAGATAAATAGAAAATGTGTTAATTAAATTGACTAATTAATCTTTTCACCAATTAGGCACTGACAATGGGCCCCGCTTGATAATTAGTATTAGATTAGTCCAATTAACACTGTTTAATTAGTCCAGTCACTGACCAGTGGGTCCCACTGGACCCACAGGTCAGTTTGACCTGGTCAGCGAGTCTGTTGACTGCTGATGTCATCAGCACGTCATGCTGACGTCATGTTTTCCTTTTCTGCTTTTAAAATAATTCAGAAATTGGTTTAAGCTTTGAAAATCGGTAACTTTTAAACCGTAACTCCGATGAAAATGTTTTCTATATGAAAGTTGCTCAGAAAAATCCAACGAATCCGAATACGCGGTCCGTTCATCTGTCACATGCCCCTAGCATGCTGAACATGGAACTTTCCCCCTCCGGTCATCTGTCTGACACAGGTCCGGAACCGGGAACACCTTCCCGGTTGATTTCCCCCTTCCCCTATAACGTCTAGGACCGCGTTAGAGCACGCTTAGCGCTACGTATCGTCATGTCATGCTTAGTGTTACCTCTGTTTGCTATGTATTTACTGTTTCTTCTCCCTCTTCTCTCCGGTAGACCCCGAGGCCGCTGATGCCCCGGTGATCGACTACGTCAACGACGACCCCTCCTTGCCAGACCAACCAGGCAAGCCCCCCCTTTGATCATCCCGATATCGCCCATTCCATTCTCTCATGCTTGCATTAGATTTTGCTACTGTTATTGTTTGCACCTATTCTGATGCATAGCCTGCTTTTGTACCTACTGTTGTACCTTACCTGCTTATCCTAAACTGCTTAGTATAGGTTTGTTAGTGATCCATCAGTGACCCCCACCTTGTCCTTGTTGCCCCTGCTTCATCATTGAAGACCCGATCAACGGGATCGAAGACCAGGCCCCGACACCGCACATCACTTTCCCCTTAGTTGCTCGACACTGCTGGGTTACTATCGAGTGCCGAGGGTGAGACCTCTACAGCACTTCTGATGTTAACCTGTAGTGTAGCTATTCGGTCGTGGTCATCGAGGGTGATTTCCTCCTTAACCACTTCCGATACGGCTCTGTCGTGCAACCCCTCAAGTGTGAACCTCGAGGGTGATTCCTCTACGTTCACCTTGATGATTACATTGAGTGGAACCCACCGGGGGTGATTCCTTGGGTTTTCCTCTTGATGTTTGGACACACGGATACTTGGACTTTACAACTGTTACTTGGAAAGTGATGTGGAGACGGGTTGACCTGGAAGGTGCCCGTGAGATAATTACGAGGCGGGGCCGGGCATTCTTAGCCCTTGCCGCAAGTCCTCGAGACGGGGCAACGGGGTCACCTCTTTCGTGAGTCTCTGCTTGTTACCGCGCGTTCCTAATCCACTACGATTTGGATATTTGATTCGAGGGGCCTCTGGCCTGATAGCACTAACCATCACGTGGGCATAGTATGGGCGTTCTACGTCGTATGCATCAGCCGAAGCTTAATAGACGTCAGCGACTGAGTGGCGCGCGCCGGGTTGGACTGCGCAAGCGCCTGCCTTGTTGAAGGAGGTAGCTAGGTCTGCTCACCGGCCGCGTACGCAACGTGCAGGAGTTTCCGGGGAGATGGCCCATGACCCCTGGGGGGCATAGGTTTAGTCCGGCGTGCTGACCTCTCTGTTAAGTCTAGGTCGGGTTGCGGCGTATTGCTTGGCCGAGGCCGGGCATGACCCTGGAAAGTGTGTCCGGCCGGAGTCAATCGAGCGTGGTGGGTAAGTTGGTGCACCCCTGCAGGGAAGAAAACATCTATCGATAGCCTGTCCTACGGTAACGGACACTTGGAGTTGTATCCCGATCGATACAACTAGAACTGGATACTTGTGATGAGAACTGGATGGTGATGAGGATTTGATTGTGATGATAACTGGATAGTATGGCTCTGGGATTGCTTTCTCGCAGGGAGTCGAGAAAGGATCTCTGGCCGGGGTTGATAACACTACTACCACTTTACTTTATGCTACTCTACACCCTCCTGTTTGCTGCAAGATGGTGGTTTCCAGAAGATGCTAGTCTTCGATAGGACTAGACCTTCTCTTTATTCTGGCATTTCTGCAGCCCAGTCCACATATACAGCCTTCCTTTGATAATGTTGCATATGTAGTGTAGATCCTTGCTTGCGAGTACTTTGGATGAGTACTCACGGTTGCTTTGCTCCCCCTTTTCCCCTTTCTTTCTTCTTTTTGGTTGTTGCAACCAGATGGTGGAGTCCAGGAGCCAGATGCCACCTTTGACGACTGCTGCTACCCCGAGGGTGCCTACTACCACGTGACGGACGCCGACGACCAAGAGTAGTTAGGAGGCTCCCAGGCAGGAGGCCTTGCCTTTTCGATCGTAGATGCTTTTGTGCTAGCCTTCTTAAGGCAAACTTGTCTAACTCATGTCTGTGCTCAGATATTGTTGCTTCCGCTGACTCTTTTGTTTTCGAGCTTATGTATTCGAGCCCTCGAGGCCCCTGGCTTGTAATATAAAGCTTGTATTATTTTAATTTGTGTCTAGAGTTGTGTTGTGATATCTTCCCGTGAGTCCTTGATCTTGATCGTACACATTTGCGTGTATGATTAGTGTACGATTGAATCGAGGGCGTCACAAGTTGGTATCAGAGCCGACTGCCTGTAGGTAGCCCCCTTTCCAACTCCTTGGCCGAAGTTGAGTCTAGTCATTGAAAAACTTTTTCTAACATTGGCTGTGTGGCTTACGGGCCCACGTCGCTATTGTGTGGTATTAGCATCTTTTACTCCTCGTCTATACTCTGGGACTCTGAACTCTCTTCTACTCGGGTTAAATGATTTTACTAACATTAGGATCCCGTGACCACATTCACCCCGAAGTTGGATGAAGCCATAGTTATTCCTTAGGATAGCTTTTTGAGTAGTGCACACCCTGTCGTGTTGGCTACGGAGTGGAATCCATCGTACCTCCTTCATTATGCATGTTTTCATCATGAATGATCCTTATCTTTGCAAATGCTCAATGCTGAACTACCCCTGTTACATGTTAGCAGGATGGTTAGACCCGCTGGTCGTGGCTGTGGTGCCAACGACCCACCACCGCCTGAATTCTTTACTGGAATGAGGCAACAGTTTGAGTTAACTCGCCAGTTCATGGAAGGAATGATGTCTCAGTTTCCTCGTCCGAACATGAATCAACATCCAACCCGAGTAACTCTGCAGGACTTCATGCGCCTCAACCCATCTATCTACCGCAGCTCAACTCAACCCCTTGATGCTGATGACTGGCTCCGCGACATCACATATGAAATGGAGTCTGCTAGTGTTGCCCCTGCCAGCTATGTCACCTTCGCATCTTTCTTTCTGAAGGGTCCTGCTGCTCAATGGTGGGACAGCCACAGGCATAGCCTACCTGCTGGAACGGTCATTACTTGGCCGGATTTCCAAGCTGCCTTCCGTGCCCGTTTCATTCCTCAGGGAACCATGGACAGGAAGAAGCGAGAGTTCCGCAACCTCGCCCAAGGCAACAAGACTGTAGATGCTTATCAACGGGAATTTTTGGACTTGTCACGTTATGCTGAAGAAGACGTTGCAACTGATGCTCGTAAGCAAGAAAAGTTTCGTGATGGACTTCACCCAGATATCAAGCTAGCACTGCTCATTCATGACTTTGCCGACTTCGCCACCTTGGTGAACAAGGCTATTCAGGTTGAGACTGGTCTTCAGGAACACCAGGGATCCCTCAGGCGTAGCCGTGACGCTGGCCCATCTTCGGGCCCGTCAGCGCAGAAGCGTCGTATATGGATTCCCCACAGCATGTATCGTCCAACTGCACCTACACCAAGACAGTCCTATGCTGCACCTCGTCTGCCTCCTCCACCAGAGAGGCAGCCTCTTCGAGATGTACCATCCCAAGCTCCTGCTCCCGATCCCAATGATGGTCTGTGCTTCAGATGTGGCCGCCCCGGCCACCTTGCTAAAGAGTGCACTCAGAAAAAGAGCCAGCTGCCTCTACCTTCAACTGGCCGTAACAATCAGCCCCATAACAATAATGCCAGACCTTATGGTCATGGTCAGGCTAATCATGTTGATCTGAATGAAGCTCAAGACCAGCCTGCCACTGTGATGGGTACTCTTCTTGTTAATTCAGTACCGGCTTCTGTTTTATTCGATTCAGGAGCATCACATTCATTCATGTCAGAAAATTTTGCTTACGCACATGACATTCGTTGCGAGCCCATGAACACTCCGATAGTGGTACGCACCCCTGCGGGTCAGTGTCGAACTACCGTGATTGGTCGCGACGTCCCCGTTGAAATTGAAGGGTTGGAATTTCGTGTTTCTCCCATTATTCTTGATTCTTCCAATATTGACCTCATTCTGGGAATGGAATGGTTGAAAGCGCATACTGCCTCTATCGTTTGCGCCACCAAGGTCATTCACCTCCTAAATCCTTCCGATGAGATAGTAAGCTACCATGCTCAGCTTGTTCAAAATGCTGAAGCACGACTTTATGCTTTGAATGCGTTGAACGCGGCACCTCTTGAGGGAATTGAAAAGATTCCAGTCGTTCGCAACTTCCAAGACGTATTTCCAGAAGAACTTCCAGGAATACCCCCTGCCCGGGTTGTCGAGTTCGTCATCGACTTGAAACCAGGCACCGTTCCTATTGCAAAACGACCCTACAAGATGCCACCTCATGAACTACTTGAGCTTAAGGAGGAAATCGACAAATCTCTTCACAAGGGTTTCATTCGTCCAAGTTCCTCTGCTTGGGGAGCACCTTCTCTCTTCGTCAAGAAGAAGGACGGTACGAACCGTTTGGTCCAAGATTATCGTCCTATCAACCAAGCTACAATTCAAAACAAATATCCCCTTCCTCGGATCAATGATCTGTATGATCAACTGGCTGGTTCATCGATATTCTCTAAACTCGACTTGAGGTTGGGTTACCACCAGATCCGTGTTCGTGAAGAGGATATTCCAAAGACCGCATTTGTGACTCGTTATGGTTCTTACGAGTACACCGTCATGTCATTCGGTTTAACCAATGCTCCAGCTACATTCTCTCGTCTGATGAACTATATATTCATGGATTACCTCGACAAGTTCGTCGTAGTCTATCTGGATGATATACTGGTATATTCGAAGAATAGAGAAGAACATGCTGAACATCTTCGTCTTGTTCTGGAGAAGCTTCGAGAGCATCAACTTTATGCCAAGTATTCCAAGTGTGAATTCTGGTTACCCGAAGTCACCTACCTTGGTCATGTTATCTCCAAGGATGGTATTGCCGTCAACCCAGAGCGCGTTCAGGCTATTCTTGACTGGACCCCTCCGAAGACTGTCAAGCAAGTCAGAAGCTTTCTCGGACTGGCCAGCTATTGTCTCCGCTTTGTCGAGAACTTCTCCAAGATCGCCAAGCCACTGACTAATCTGCTTCACAAAGGCGTTAAGTTCGATTGGACAGACAAATGTCAGGAAAGTTTCCAGGCACTCAAGGATAAACTGACTTCTGCCCCAGTGCTTGCTCCCCCTGATTCTCGCAAGGACTTTGTCATCTATTGTGACGCTTCACGTCAAGGATTAGGCTGTGTTCTAATGCAAGAGCGCAGGGTGATTGCCTATGCCTCCCGTCAAGTGCGTCCTCACGAAGAAAACTACCCGGTTCATGACCTTGAGCTTGCAGCGGTTATCTTTGCATTGAAGCTATGGCGACAATACCTTCTCGGTAATTGTTGTGAGATCTTCACTGATCATCAGAGTCTGAAGTACCTGTTTACTCAGCCAGATCTGAACCTCCGTCAGCAGCGATGGATGGAAGCTATTGCTGACTACAACTGCGGTATATCTTATACACCTGGCAAGGCTAATGTAATGGCCGATGCCCTAAGCCGAAAGTCTTATTGCAATAATCACCAGGTCTACAAAGCTCAACCCCGCCTTTATGAAGAGCTATGCAAGCTGAACCTTCAACTAGTTCCACAGGGTTCTCTGAATAACCTTGTTTTGGAACCAACTCTTCTGAAAGAAATCAAGTCTGCTCAAGCCAAAGATGCTCATGTTGATCTGATGAAAAAGGATCTTGCCTTAGAGAAATCCAGAGATTTCTCACTTGGTGAAGATGGAACCTTATACTTCAAACATCGCATTGTCGTACCCCGGTTCGAGCTTATGACAGAGAAGGTGATGAAAGAAGCGCATGACACCCCTCTCTCTATTCATCCGGGAAGTACCAAAATGTATCTATACATCCGTCAGAAGTACTAGTGGTCTAAAATGAAGCAAGACATTACCCGATATATCGAAGAATGTGACGTTTGCCGTCGCGTCAAAGCAGAACATCAAAAACCGCCTGGACTTCTACAACCGCTTCCGATTCCTGAATGGAAGTGGGATAAGATCCAAATGGACTTCGTCACTGGCCTTCCCAAGTCTCAGAAAGGTAACGATGCTATCTTTGTCGTCATCGACCAATTCTCGAAGGTTGCTCACTTTCTGCCAGTCAAGGAGACTATCACTGCTAGTCAATTGGCAACCTTGTATATCTCCCGAATTGTGTCACTCCACGGCATTCCGAAGGAGATCAGTTCAGACCGCGGCAGTATTTTCACTTCTAAGTTCTGGGATAGTTTCCAAGAGGCAATGGGAACTCATATTACCTGGAGCACTGCTTATCATCCCCAATCCCAAGGCCAAGTCGAGCGAGTCAATCAAATTCTTGAAGACATGCTTCGAGCTTGTGTTATTTCTTTCGGCAAGAAGTGGGAAGAATCTCTCCCTTATGCGGAGTTCTCTTATAACAACAGCTATCAAGCCAGCTTGAAGATGGCACCCTTTGAAGTGCTATATGGACGTAAGTGCCGAACCCCTCTGAATTGGTCAGAAACTGGGGAACGAGCACTCATTGGTCCGGACATTATTCAACAAGCTGAAGAGCAGGTTCGCATTGTCCGGGATAATCTCAAGGCGGCCCAATCCCGCCAGAAGAGCAACTATGACCGGAAACACTGGGGTTCAACTTATCAACCTGGTGAACAAGCTTATCTGCGTGTCACTCCTTTGAGAGGCACTCATCGGTTCGGAGTCAAGGGAAAGTTAGCTCCTCGCTACATTGGTCCCTTCCGTATTCTCGCCCGTCGTGGACTGGTGGCTTATCAACTGGAGTTGCCACCTCAGTTCTCTCACGTTCATGACGTCCTCCATGTGTCGCAACTTCGTCGATGCTTCAAGGATCCGGAACGTGAAGTGGATCCGGAATTGATTGAAATTCAAGATGATCTCACATACAAGGAGCATCCGATCTGCATTCTTGAAGAAGCTGAACGTCGAAACCGCCAGAAGGTTACTAAGTTCCTCAAGGTGCAATGGTCGAATCATACTAAAGAGGAAGCCACTTGGGAACGCGAAGATAACCTCCGAGCTGAATACCCCGATCTTTTCCCTTCTACCTCTTAATTCTCGGGACGAGAATTTCTTTTAGAGGAGGAGAGTTGGAACACCCCGGTGTAATGATGCTACAGTAACCCCTGGGGTTAAGTTAATCTTTTTGCTAAACATGTGCCTGATCATTATTGTCTCATGTTCTTTCACATTCCAGTTGAATTCAAATTCAAATTTTGTCTGAAATTCAAAATGCTCAGCCATGAAAACAAAAATGTTCATCATGTGCAGAATATTCCACAACTAATATTGGTGGTGAACCAACATTTTTGCAAAAAGGTTTGAGTGGCTTAAGCTACTTCAAACAGTGGCCTAAGAAATAAATTAAATGCCTTTTTAATTTATGAAAATGGCAAAGTATTTCTAAAAGCCTCACAATCTTTTTTGGGCAGTGCCTAATAATTCTTTGAGATTATTTTGTCCAATGGCATAATCTTTTGCAAAGTCTTTATTGGCTAAAAGAAAAAGAAAAGAAAATGCAAAATCTGTTTAAAAAAAAGGAAAAAAAGAGGGGGTGGGAGAGCCCTGGCCTCCCCTTGGGCCTCGGCGACCCACAGCCCCCCCCCCTCTCTGCTTGGGCCTTAGCCGCTAGGCAGGCCCAGTCGGCCAGCCGGACGGCCCACAGCGCCCCCATGCCTTCCCTGGGCCTTGGCCCAGTCGGCCAGCCGGACGGCCCACAGCGCCCCCATGCCTTCCCTGGGCCTTGGCCCAGCCAAGTCGGCCCGACCACTCCCCCTCCCCGGTCGCCTTCCCCCTTCTCCTGTTCGACCGACCC
>NC_041391.1:258701788-258720789 GCF_002162155.2 Triticum dicoccoides
AGAGGATAAGGTCGAGCCTCCCCCCCTTGACGCCTCGACCTCCTCCCCACCTACCTCCACTCCCCTCTTCTGCCTCCCAGATCCACGCGCTCCTCCCCCTCCCTGTCTCGCTCGCCCGCCTCACCCGAGCGCCATCGCCGCCGTTCTCCGTCGTTCACGCGGCCACCGTGTTTTCCTCGCGACCTCCTCGTGTCCAACCGCTCCGCCTCCCTCGACTACGCCTCCCCGATGAGCCGCAGGACGCCGGGCGCCCCGGAACGCTGCCCCGGCCTCGTCTTCCACTTCGGATCACAGGAGCTCGCCGGCGTCGATCCACTGCACAGCTGCTACTAAACCTCCGAGGGCCATCGTGAGTGCCGCCCGGTGAGCTCCTCCCTTCCTCCTTTCCTCTCCTCGCGTCGTGCCTTTCGCCGTAGCCAGCTCGCCCGCAAGCCGGGCTCCGCCGTCCGCCATTGCCGTCGTAGGGCTCGCCACCAAGCTCCTCCGCTCGAGCTAGTAGCTCCGACGAGCTCCTGGAGCGCCGTAGACCCCGCCTAGTTGGTTAGTTTGGCCGCTCGCGCGCTCTAACGCTGAAACCGCTCGCGCCCGTACTCCGGCGCCGTTTCTACTCGTCGTCGGCGCCGTTCCGGTCGTTCCTGGCCCCGGCCGTCGCCTCCATCTTGCGTGGGACGTCGAACCGCGTCGGACGCGCCTAGCTACGACCCCGGAAACCCCCTGTGCGCGAAACCCGAACCCCTCTCCCGACGTGCGCCGCCGCGGGAGGCTCGCCAGAGTACTTCCGGCGCCAACGCCGGTGAGGCTGACCTGGCGCTGACGTATGGGGCCCGCTGAGCCACTGACGGGTGGGCCCAGTTGACTCGTTGACTGAGTCAACCCACTGACATGTGGGGCCGAGTCAATATAATGTTTTAGATAAATAGAAAATGTGTTAATTAAATTGACTAATTAATCTTTTCACCAATTAGGCACTGACAGTGGGCCCCGCTTGATAATTAGTATTAGATTAGTCCAATTAACACTGTTTAATTAGTCCAGTCACTGACCAGTGGGTCCCACTGGACCCACAGGTCAGTTTGACCTGGTCAGCGAGTCTGTTGACTGCTGATGTCATCAACACATCATGCTGACGTCATGTTTTCCTTTTCTGCTTTTAAAATAATTCAGAAATTGGTTTAAGCTTTGAAAATCCGTAACTTTTAAACCGTAACTCCGATGAAAATGTTTTCTATATGAAAGTTGCTCAGAAAAATCCAACGAATCCGAATACGCGGTCCGTTCATCTGTCACATGCCCCTAGCATGCTGAACATGGAACTTTCCCCCTCCGGTCATCTGTCTGACACAGGTCCGGAACCGAGAACACCTTCCCGGTTGATTTCCCCCTTCCCCTATAACGTCTAGGACCGCGTTAGAGCACGCTTAGCTCTACGTATCGTCATGTCATGCTTAGTGTTACCTCTGTTTGCTATGTATTTACTGTTTCTTCTCCCTCTTCTCTCCGGTAGACCCCGAGGCCGCTGATGCCCCGGTGATAGACTACGTCAACGACGACCCCTCCTTGCCAGACCAACCAGGCAAGCCCCCCCTTTGATCATCCCGATATCGCCCATTCCATTCTCTCATGCTTGCATTAGATTTTGCTACTGTTATTGTTTGCACCTATTCTGATGCATAGCCTGCTTTTGTACCTACTGTTGTACCTTACCTGCTTATCCTAAACTGCTTAGTATAGGTTGGTTAGTGATCCATCAGTGACCCCCACCTTGTCCTTGTTGCCCCTGCTTCATCATTGAAGACCCGATCAACGGGATCGAAGACCAGGCCCCGACACCGCACATCACTTTCCCCTTAGTTGCTCGACACTGCTGGGTTACTATCGAGTGCCGAGGGTGAGACCTCTACAGCACTTCTGATGTTAACCTGTAGTGTAGCTATTCGGTCGTGGTCATCGAGGGTGATTTCCTCCTTAACCACTTCCGATACGGCTCTGTCGTGCAACCCCTCAAGTGTGAACCTCGAGGGTGATTCCTCTACGTTCACCTTGATGATTACATTGAGTGGAACCCACCGGGGGTGATTCCTTGGGTTTTCCTCTTGATGTTTGGACACACGGATACTTGGACTTTACAACTGTTACTTGGAAAGTGATGTGGAGACGGGTTGACCTGGAAGGTGCCCGTGAGATAATTACGAGGCGGGGCCGGGCATTCTTAGCCCTTGCCGCAAGTCCTCGAGACGGGGCAACGGGGTCACCTCTTTCGTGAGTCTCTGCTTGTTACCGCGCGTTCCTAATCCACTACGATTTGGATATTTGATCCGAGGGGCCTCTGGCCTGATAGCACTAACCATCACGTGGGCATAGTATGGGCGTTCTGCATCGTATGCATCAGCCGAAGCTTAATAGACGTCAGCGACTGAGTGGCGCGCGCCGGGTTGGACTGCGCAAGCGCCTGCCTTGTTGAAGGAGGTAGCTAGGTCTGCTCACCGGCCGCGTACGCAACGTGCAGGAGTTTCCGGGGAGATGGCCCATGACCCCTGGGGGCATAGGTTTAGTCCGGCGTGCTGACCTCTCTGTTAAGTCTAGGTCGGGTTGCGGCGTATTGCTTGGCCGAGGCCGGGCATGATCCTGGAAAGTGTGTCCGGCCGGAGTCAATCGAGCGTGGTGGGTAAGTTGGTGCACCCCTGCAGGGAAGAAAACATCTATCGATAGCCTGTCCTACGGTAACGGACACTTGGAGTTGTATCCCGATCGATACAACTAGAACTGGATACTTGTGATGAGAACTGGATGGTGATGAGGATTTGATTGTGATGATAACTGGATAGTATGGCTCTGGGATTGCTTTCTCGCAGGGAGTCGAGAAAGGATCTCTGGCCGGGGTTGATAACACTACTACCACTTTACTTTATGCTACTCTACACCCTCCTGTTTGCTGCAAGATGGTGGTTTCCAGAAGATGCTAGTCTTCGATAGGACTAGACCTTCTCTTTATTCTGGCATTTCTGCAGCCCAGTCCACATATACAGCCTTCCTTTGATAATGTTGCATATGTAGTGTAGATCCTTGCTTGCGAGTACTTTGGATGAGTACTCACGGTTGCTTTGCTCCCCCTTTTCCCCTTTCTTTCTTCTTTCTGGTTGTTGCAACCAGATGGTGGAGTCCAGGAGCCAGATGCCACCTTTGACGACTGCTGCTACCCCGAGGGTGCCTACTACCACGTGACGGACGCCGACGACCAAGAGTAGTTAGGAGGCTCCCAGGCAGGAGGCCTTGCCTTTTCGATCGTAGATGCTTTTGTGCTAGCCTTCTTAAGGCAAACTTGTCTAACTCATGTCTGTGCTCAGATATTGTTGCTTCCGCTGACTCTTTTGTTTTCGAGCTTATGTATTCGAGCCCTCGAGGCCCCTGGCTTGTAATATAAAGCTTGTATTATTTTAATTTGTGTCTAGAGTTGTGTTGTGATATCTTCCCGTGAGTCCTTGATCTTGATCGTACACATTTGCGTGTATGATTAGTGTACGATTGAATCGAGGGCGTCACAGAATGTCCTGGAGAGCTTGCTCGCAACACTGATGAACATGCCGAATAAGACCAAGGATGGGCCGAAGGCAAGAAAAGACTTACAAGATTTGAAAATCAGGGAAGATCTGCACATGCCGCTGTCGGTGTACTAAAGTAGGGGTACCTTAGTACCACGAACTTGTGCACGGGCAGTCGCAGCGTCCCGCGGCAAGGCTTGCCGGGCGTCCGCCAAGACCCTTCGTCTTTCCTATTTACTGCCATTCAAGAACAAAGTATTGATTGAGAAGACGGAAGGACAAGACCCCCGCAAGAGGAGCTTGCCGGGAAGGCCAACCAAGGCACTTCAAGAGACTTGCCGCAACGGACCGCACGTCCCGGCAAGGCCCGACGAGCGACAAGCTCGCGGGTGCGACAAGACAACAACCGCGGCAAGGCGCTTGCCGCGGTCGAAGCCACCACTCTGCATCTACGCTCCAGTGCATCCGACGATGTGTCGCCGCAGGGTCACTCCTGGTGCACGTGGCGGGTGGCTGTGCAGCCAGGCGATGCGAGGTGGCAAGTGAAGATGACAAGGAGGCCATCGTGGCGATCGGTGGCGCCCCTAACGGTCGCTTCCTGCACTGTTGGAGTGACCGGACGGGCATTAAATGCCCTTTTCCCCTGTCGTCAGAGTTAGGTAGGGGGCACTGTTGGTAGTGGTTGTACCAACCTGCATTTTTACCTTTTTACCCCTCTCTCTACGCTGCCACCTGTCGGTGACCCCTTTAGACTATAAAAAGGAGGCCCATGCGCACGTAGAAGGGGTTCGGTTCGACTCATTGGAAACCACTACATACCCACGCTCTCGAGCAAGAGCAGAATACAAACACAAAGCAGCATAGGAGTTTTATCTCTCTGGAGAGCTCCGAAGCTGGGTAAAATCCCCCGCGCGCTCGACCTCGATCTGCTCTTCGTGCGACCCTCCGCTCCCAGCCGGACCGAGAAGGGGCCCCTGCCCCATAGGTGCTCGTTACCCCCCACGACATCTCTGGCGCGCCAGGTAGGGGGCGTCGAGGTTGTGCGAACCTGATCCGGTCTCCACGCGCGCTACATCAACATCTTCATCGACATGCCATCGAAGAAGAAGCCTTCGGAGGTGGCCGCTCCGTCCACGTCGATCCCACCGCCGCCGGAGCAAACGGGCGGTGGGGTAGACGCCGGCGGAGGAGCAGGCACCGACGGGGGGACTCACGTCGTCACCAGGTCCAAGGACAAGGCCCCGCGAGCTTCGGCGTCTGCACATTCACCGCACCCCTCCCAGGAGGTGCATAATCGACAACGCCACGATGCTCCTAGCACCGTACTCGCGTTGGAGCAAGGCTAAGCTAGTGGAACGCGGGATGCTCAAGGCCAACACGCGCGTCAACACGTTGGCACAAGCGTAGTATGGTCGCCTGGACGAGATGTTGCTCCTTCTAACACTGTTAGAAGTCTGAGCATAACTCGCTCCTCGCGTCGTTCGCCACCACCGCCCAAGACTCCGGAGGAAGTGCTGGCACGAGCCCAGCTGCTTCTAGATTACCCTCCAGCGCCAGACAAGATTGACAACTGGAGGGCCACCATTCAGAGCCTCATCGGCTTCGCCAACGGCGACAAGCCCCGGCAACCGAGCACATCGAAGCCCCGGCACGACGCCTAGGCGCGAGCCGATGCCGACAAGACCGCTGGGGGTGCTACCACTATGCACTCCCCGCCCCGAAGGCCAAGATCGCCGACTCGCCGGACCAAACTCGACACCGACTCCACCGCGTCGTCGGACGCGCGAGCTCGCCGCGATCAACGCCAAGTTCTCCAAGAACGACGACACGAAGACGCTCGCACTCACATCGAGCACCGAAGAGAAGCGCGGCGTCAGTCAGACCAGCGCGCTGGGCCCACTGTTGATATGCATGCGCCAGGGGAACCAGGCGACTTGCCGTACGCGGTAGGTTGCCCTGCGTTCACCCGTGAGCTGCGGCAAGTCCAGTGGCCCAGTACCAAGAACTTCAAGCCAGATGTGCCCGAGAAGTACGATGGCAGGATACATCCGTCAGAGTTCCTCAGCGTCTACACCATCGTGGTGCAGACTGCCGGGGGGCGCGACGAGAATATCCTCGCCAACTACTTCCTGCTGGTGCTCAAGCCCAACGTCAGATCTTGGCTCATGCACTTGCCGGAAAACTCCATCTCTTCGTGGGCGGACCTGTGCCATCAGTTTGTCGGTGCCTTCACAGGCGGCCACAAGCCCCATGGCCAGGAGAGCGATCTTCATTTGCTCGCCCAGAAGGAAGGAGAACCCCTACGCAAGTACATACAGAGATTCAGCCAGGTGCAGCGCAACATCCCAGACGTCCACCCTGCCGTGGTAATCAGCACGTTCCATCAGAACGTGCGTAACCGCAGGATGAGGGAGGAGATGGCGATGTGCAAGATCAGAGATATCAGCGAGCTATATGCTCTGGCCGACAAGTGTGCACGAGCTGAAGATGGGAGGAAACTCCCCGGAGAGAACGCATGAGGAGAAGGATCTGACAGTGAAGACGCCCTACCGGCAAAGAGGAAGCGGAGGCGGAATAACAGAAAAAGGAAAGTCAAGGATGTGCTAGTCGTCGAGCAGTCCGGCAAGGAGGCGGCGCCGAGAAGGCCAAAGCTGGTGACTCCGGCGAAGCTGTGGTGGCCGCCGACAAGCAGGACGGCTCCGGCAAGCAGTACTGCAAGATCCAACGCACCAAGGGCCATGACCTCCAAGCTTGCAAGAAGGTTGAGCAGATGGCAGAGCTACAGAAAGCTGAATATGAGCGCCGTGACAAGGAGAAGGCCCAGGAAGGTGGCGGAGGATCCGGCAAGAAGCATCCCGCCCGGGGAGGGCGCCGCGGCAAGGCCAAGCAGCGTCAAGGAGATAGACCTCCCCGCGGCCGCGACAAGGATGAGGATGAAGATGAAGATGATGAGATGGAGGAGGATGAGACCAACGAGCAGAAGTTTCAGAAGGCAACGGAGGTTTTGTGTGTTGACGGCGGTGCTTCTCTCCACACCTCGCACCGCCAACTCAAACAGTGGGTGCGGGAGGTAAATGCAGCAGAACCATCAGTCAAATCACGCAAGCCCCTGAAGTGGTCCAGCACGCCCATCATCTTCGATGTTGAGGATCACCCTGATCGCATCACTGCGGTCGGGTGCTTGCCGATGTTGGTCTCGCCAACCATCCGCAACCTCAAGGTCACGAAGATGTTGGTTGATGGCGGGGCCGGCCTGAATCTGATCTCTTCCGCGGTGCTCAACAAGCTCCAGATCCCCGACAGCGAGCTCGAAGAGACCGGTACCTTTCAAGGAATCAACCCGGGAAGGAGCAAGCCGAAGGGGAAGATCACGCTGCCAGTGACGTTTGGCAGTGAGCTGAATTTCAGGACAGAGAGAGTTACATTTGACGTTGCTGATTTCCCATTGCCCTACAATGGGATACTCGGTCGTCCGGCGCTTGCCAAGTTCATGGCAGCCTCTCACTACGCCTACAATGTGCTCAAGATGCCTGGTCCGATAAGTGTTATTTCTGTCCATGGCGACAAGAAGGATGCACTTATCTGTACCGACAAGATCTACCGGGAAGCAGCAGCCGCAGCAGAACGCAAACCACTTGCCGCTGAAGCTCCCGGGGGGAAGAAGAAGAAGACCAAGTCCGGCAAGAGTAGCTCTGATGCCCACGTCGGCAAGCGCACCTCTTCGGACTGCTGTGCTACCGTCGAGGACGCACCATCGAGCTCCACCGGCAAGTGCAAGAAGGCGAAGACAGCTGCACCAGAGACCAAGAAAGTGGCCGCCAAGGAGGACGGCACTGGTGGTACCTTCACCATCAGTGCCACGCTTGACCCTAAATAGGAAAGCGCGCTCGTTGCTTTCCTGCGGGCGAATGTCGATGTGTTTGCATGGCAAGCATCTGACATCCCCGATGTTCCCAGGAAAGTAATTGAGCACCATCTTGCCGTCTGTCCTCACACGCGGCCCGTCAAGCAGAGAGTCAGGAAGCAAGCGGTGGAACGCCAAGAGTTCATAGCAGAATAGATTAAGAAGTTGGAAGCAGCGGGCCTTGTCCGAGGAGTACTCCATCCAATGTGGTTAGCCAATCCAGTAGTCGTGCGCAAGGCGAACGGGAAGTGGAGGCTTTGTATTGACTTCACGGATGTTAATAAAGCTTGTCCCAAAGATCCATTTCCCCTGCCGCGCATTGACCAGATTGTTGACTCCACAGCAGGATGTGATCTGCTTTCATTTCTTGATGCATATTCAGGATACCATCAGATCTTCATGGCTGAAGAGGATGAAGAGAAAACCGCATTCATTACTCCATGTGGCACGTACTGCTTTGTACGAATGCCTTTTGGACTAAAGAATGCCGGTTCAACGTTTGCCAGAGTAGTCAGTCATGCTTTTGAGACACAGCTACACAGAAATGTAGAAGCTTACATGGATGATATAGTGGTCAAAAGCAGGAAGAGAGAAACTTTAGTTCAAGATTTGGAGGAAACTTTTGCAAATCTTCGCAAGGTCAATCTCAAGTTGAACCCCGAGAAGTGCGTGTTTGGAGTTCCTTCCGGCAAGCTTCTCGGGTTCTTTGTGTCCCAGAGGGGGGTTGAAGCTAACCCCGACAAGATCAAGGCCATCGAGCAGATTGAAGCCCCGAAGCGCGTCAAGGATGTGCGGAGGCTTGCCGGCTGTGTCGCTGCTCTCAGTAGGTTCATCTCTAAGTCTGCTGAGCACGCCCTCCGTTTTTCAAAATTTTGAAAAAGGCAGGTCCAATGAAATGGAGTCCGGAGGCGGAGGCTGCGCTGCAGGACTTGAAGAGATACCTATCCTCCACTCCAACACTTGTCGCACCTAAGCCACAAGAGAAGTTGCTGCTATATCTAGCGGCAACTAATCAAGTGGTTAGTGCTGGGTTAGTGGCAGAGAGGGAGGCGGATGATGAGCCAGCAGCCGCGGCAAGCGAGTCCAGCAACAAGCAGGGGGCTTCCCCGTCAAGTTCTGGTCCTGACAAAGATGAGTCTGTGCAGCCGCAGACAGAGAAACAGAAGAAGATGGTGCATCGCCCAGTTTATTTTGTCAGCTCCCTTCTGCAGGGGGCTAGATCAAGATACTCTGGGGTGCAAAAGTTGCTTTTCGGCCTTCTCATGGCCTCGAGGAAGCTGCGCCATTATTTTCAAGCACATGAGATCACAGTTGTCACTCGCTTTCCGTTGAAAAGGATACTGCAAACCCAAGAAGCAACGGGCAAGATTGTTGAGTGGGCACTGGAACTGTCAAGCTTTGGCCTCAAGTTTGAAAGTACTTCAACTATTCAGAGCCGAGCATTGGCAGAATTCATTGCAGAATGGACGCCAACACCCGATGAAGAAACTCCGGAGAAGAGCATCCCCGTCAAGGAAGCAAACAAAGAATGGATCATGTACTTTGATGGTGCCTTCTCGCTGCAAGGCGCCGGTGCGGGCGTACTACTTGTCGCACCCACCGGAGAGCACCTCAAGTACATGGTCCAGATGCACTTTCCCAAGGAGCAGGCAACAAACAATACTACAGAGTATGAAGGCCTGCTTGCTGGACTCAGGATCGCGGTAGACCTTGGGATCGAGAAGCTTATTGTCAGGGGTGACTCACAGCTTGTCGTCCGTCAAGTGAACAAAGATTATCAGAGTCCGTTGATGGAAGCATACATTGATGAGGTGAGGAAGCTGGAAGAGCATTTTGACGGCCTGCAGATGGAACATGTTCCAAGAGCTCGGAATGACATTGCAGACGGCCTGTCAAAGTGCGCTGCACTCAAGTTACCTGTGGAACCAGGAATTTTTGTGCTCAAGCTGACCCAGCCATCTGTAACACCATCAACTAGACAAGGCAAGAAAAGAAAGTTGGTTATTGGCGACTACTTTCCGGCAGAGCTTCCCGAAGCCGCCGCCAAGAAGGTCCCCAGGATCAACACAGAAAGTGCTGAGGGGCAGTCTGCTCCGACAAGCCCTAGGGTTTGTTTCGTTGAAGCAGACGCTCCCGACAAGCTGTGTCCCAGCACGCTTGCCGGGGAGCATCACGCTCCGGCAGGGTCCCAGATTCTTGCCGTAGAAGCGGATGTTCCCGCAGCAGCATTTGCGCCTTTAGTCCTTGTCGAGCCACAAGCTCCGGCATGGGCACAGCAGATCGTCCATTTCCTTCAAACAGGAGAGCTTCCCGAAGAGCAAGAAGAAGCAGAGAGAGTAGCCCGGCAATCAAGTATGTACCAGTTTGTCGGTGACATACTGTACAGAAGAAGATTCAACAGAGTGAAATTGAAATGCATTTCCCGGGAAGAAGGACAAGAGCTGTTGGCGGAGATACACGGAGGCATATGTGGTCACCACATTGGCGCAAGAGCACTTGTCGGCAAAGCTTTCCGGCAAGGTTTCTTTTGGCCGACAGCCCTCCAGGATGCAACTGCACAAGTAACCAAGTGTGAAGCGTGCCAGTTCCACTCCAAACAGATTCATCAACCAGCTCAAGCTCTCCAAACAATCCCTTTATCCTGGCCATTTTCGGTCTGGGGGCTCGACATCCTCGGCCCCTTTCCCCGGGCTGTTGGGGGCTTCGAGTACTTGTACGTAGCAATCGACAAGTTCACGAAGTGGCCGGAGGTGGAGGCAGTGAGGAAGGTGACAGCACAGTCAACAGTCAACTTCTTCAGGTCAATTGTTTGCCGTTTCGGAGTCCCTAACAGGATCATCACCGACAATGGCACACAATTCACGAGCCGCACCTTCATGCAGTACGTCCAAGATCTTGGCGCCAAGATCTGCTTCGCTTCTGTTGCTCACCCGAGAAGCAACGGTCAAGCAGAGAGGGCAAACGCTGAAGTGCTGCGTGGGCTCAAGACCAGAACTTTCGATAGGCTGCACAAGTGCGGAAGAAATTGGATCGAGGAGCTGCCGGTGGTTCTTTGGTCGATCATGATGACGCCAAATCGAGCCACTGGCCAGACACCTTCTGCTCTTGTCTACGAAGCAGAAGTAGTTCTCCCCACAGAACTCGTATACAGATCGCC
Source organism: Triticum dicoccoides (assembly GCF_002162155.2). NCBI lineage: Eukaryota > Viridiplantae > Streptophyta > Magnoliopsida > Poales > Poaceae > Triticum > Triticum dicoccoides. The sequence goes on from NC_041391.1 coordinate 258,712,389, forward strand.
TCGAGTGCTCGCTTATGATGAGCTCGAGCAAGAGCAGCTGCGGCAAGATGACGCGCTGCTCCTCGAGGAAGATCGTCTTCAGGCTGTTGTGCGAGCTGCTCGCTACCAGCAAGCTTTGCGCCGCTACCATGGCCGCAAAGTTAATGCCAGAAGCTTCGAGGAAGGCGACCTTGTTCTTCGGCGCGTTCAATCCGCCAAGAATTCCAACAAGTTGACGCCGAAGTGGGAAGGCCCTTATCGGGTAAAGCGAGTCACTAGGCCCGGCGCTGTCCGCCTTGAGACCGAAGATGGCTTTCCGGTGAGCAACTCCTGGAACATAGAGCATCTTCGTAAGTTTTACCCATAAGGCGCAGTTGCCGGGACCCGTTCTGGCAACCACCTTTTGTACAAGCCTTGCCGCTGTTGCATGTAACCCTTTGTAGAAAGCCGGGCGCATATCCCGTGCATAAATAAAGTTCATATGCTATTGAAAGCTTGTTAAATTTCATGCCTTTTTCTTTTTAGCATGTATACACTGACACTTATTGCAGCATTTGCCCCCGGTAAGCAATAGCGAACCTTAAGGTTCTATATCGTTATTTTCTCTTCTTTCTTCTCAAAAGGAAGCTTCCTCCGCCCACAAGTTCACCGGGGGGGGGGGAAGGAGAAGATAATGAGGTGGACTAGGCGTCGTTCAAAGAAGCATAGCCTTGCCGGGACACAGACGACAGAAAAGCTAAGTTGCCAAAGTTTGAGCATAGCCAATTTTAAATTTTTAAGTTATATTCCTTGAACGACCGTGCCTTGTATGGAAAACCTGTGCGTGGAGGAACCGGCTCGTGGCTAAGTTGCGCCCTTACTTTGTTTCGAGTACGCTCAACAATGAAAGTGTGCTGCAACTAGCCCCGACAAGGTTTCTTGCCGGAAGCAACATCGCCGGCAGGCTGCTGATGTTCCGCACTCAGCGCTCGCGGCAAGTGTGCTTGCGCCGGCAAGTTCCCTAGAAGCGTAAGGGTAAAAACATACAAGGAATGGAATCAAGTAAAGGAAATAACATAGCAAGCAGTACCTAGAGTAAAGTTATATTACAATAAATAACTTGCTGCGCTCTAAGAGATTGTTTCTATGACATATCTAGCAGCGGCAAAAAGCAGGAAGGGAGAAGAAGAGTGGCCTAATCCACGCGCTCGCCGTCAACCCTCCTGACCTCATTCACCTTGTCCACAATGGGTGCGACAATGTCTTTGAGTTCTTCAAGATCAGCACCCGCCGGCAGCTTCGTGAGGACCCGGGAGAGGTCGAGGCCTGGATTGCGGAAGAGTATCTTCACCAGCACCTTCTTCAAGACCCTGGCGCAGATTGCACGCGACTCGTCCACTAGCTTCTTCGGGATCCTTTCCCGGAGTTGCTGGAGGGCCGTCACCACACCCTTGAAGAAAAGCGTAAGCTTGGCGCTGGGCTGGAGGTTTTCGTCAGTAGAGTACCCGAAGCCCGCCAAGTCCAGCTCCGCCAGCTCCTCGTTAATGGATGCAGCGATGTTGATGAGGCCCTCCGTCCAGAGCTCCACTGTGGCCTGGAAAGTGTTCTGAGTCTCAGCGGCCCTCGTCAGCAGCTCCTCGTTGCCCTTGATCTCTTTCTTCAGCTCATCCTCTCGCCTCTTGGCGGCGTCCAGCGTCTTCGTCAAGTTGGCCAGCTTCAGCTCCAGATCAGCGCTCTAGTCCTTGGTGGCGTTCAGTTCCTTGATCTTGTCGGCAAGTTGAACTTGCAGATCGCCATGGGCAAGGGCATCCTTCTCGCGTTCACGCTGGAGGGCGGCAAGCTCTTCATTCTTCTTTCCCACATCCACCTCCAGCCGCCCCACCTTCACCTCTAACTCCTTCTTGGCGGCCTCGGCAGCCGCGGCAGCATCCTTCACCTCCTTGAGTGCCCCGCCAAGTGATTGCTCCCGTGCGGCGAGCTCTTCCTCGTGGCTGTCCAGATTGACCTTCTTCTGTGTCAGCTCACCTTCACGCCTGGACATCTCCTTGGCGGCATGCCTCTGCTGCTCCTCGGCTTCAGCCTTTTCCAGGATGAACGCCTTCTTCGCCTCGTCGAGGTGCGCCCTCTCCTCCACAATGGATCGGAGGGCCTCCTGGTTGCGGCTCTTGAGCTCCTCCGCATGCTTCTCTATGTCGACTCCCGCCTGCGCGACAAGCGCTTCCCGAGACTCAAGCTTCGCTTGCCGGGCGCGGTAGAGTGACACCAACTGCCGGAGCAACTGCTCCTCCTCGGACTCGCCACTGCTGCTGCTTGGCGTGTCAACCACTGCCAGCCCAGCAGAGGCGAGCACTTCCCCGTCAAACTCCTCTCCTTCGACCGGCGCCCTGGAGCTCGACGCCCAGGGAAGCTTGATGTATATGCCCTCGCCGGCCTTCAAGTAGGCGCCTGGCTGGGGCTCCTCGAAGCCCGGCGCTGCGTCAGCGGCGGAGGGATCGGCGGTCGGCGTAGCGCCTTGCGCTCCTGCGTCCTACGGATTGTCAGTGCGATCGCCGAACCCCTCACTGGCTCCTGCGCCGGCAGCCTTGGCGGCCTCTTCGTCGGCGGCTTCATCAGCGCCGGCCTCTTCCTCGTCAGCAGCGGCATCTCCAGTATCGCTGCGTGCGCCTTCCTCGCCGGTGGCCTCAGTCTCCATCGGGTGTGTGAGAGGGGGATCTGAAGACAGGAAGAGGAAGAAAAAAATTAAGCAAAGATCCAAAAAGAAGATCAGAAGAAGAATCCAAAAGAAGATTTTCGGCAAGGAAGGTACCTGTGCTGGGCTTCGTGACCATGGGTTCCTCCACCAGGGGCTCACTGGTTCCGTCCCTTGCCGGGGACCTCCCCCTTGCCGGGGAGCGCTCCCTTGTCGGGGAATCGCTCCTTGGCGGCTTAGTCGAAGCCGACAGCACCTCCGGGGTGGCCTATGGTTCCTCCGGGTGGGCCTATTCTGCTCCTACACAAATGAATCAACAATCAAGATGTCAGCAAAAGAAGAAGCACCCATGCGCGCCCCACAACAGGAAGTGAACCAAACACTTACGCTGGGGGCTGTGCTGGGGGCTGTTGCGAGGAGAAGGAACCGGGTCCGTCAAGGTGGTCTCGGACGTGTCCTCTGCTGTCACGGCAGGATCGTCCTCGATGACAACCACGGGGACCTTGGCCCTCTTCGCCGCTCTCTCGGCCAGAGTCCTCAAAAGGAACAAGATTCAGGGAGAAGCAGATCAGATGCAAGACAAGAAACAACAAAGATCAAAGGAAATCAAGAACAGCGAGAAGAAAGTCTTACTCCTCCTCCTCCTCCTCTTCATCATCATCGGAGCTCAGCGCGGAGAGGTCGAAGTCCGGTACCCTCTCTGCACGGTGCGGCGGAGGAGTAGGCTCCCTTCGACGTTTGCCGGGAGCTGCGGCAGGATCAGGCGTGGTGGCCCGGGAAGACCTCGCCTCAGTTGCCGGCACAGCCTGGGACCCTCCCGCGGCAACGGTACTTGCCGCGGTGGAGCGTGTCCCACGGCGCCGCGGCTGCTGGCCTGCCTGCCCCCCTCCTGTGTCTCCAACTCGACGGAGGCGCCTTCTTGGTTGGAATTGGGGCTGTGCTGGGGGCTCCGCCTGCGGCAAGCTGCTCGAAGACGGTTGGCCGCTCACGCCCTCGGCGGGCTCGCTCGCCTCGGCCTGGGGCTCCCCCTCGCCAACGACCTCCCCGGCAAGGTCCTCCCTGTTGGCAAGGCTTGCCACCTCGGCCGCCTCTGCCTCCTCCAGCGTGAAGCCGAACTCACCCGCGGCGGCGGCTGCTGTCGCCTCTTCGGCCCTGGTGGCGATGTAGGGCATTTCGTCCTCGGTGGTATCGCGAGTGAGGAGCTTCTTCTCGTCGGCGTTGACTGCTACCTCCATCAAGCCAACGAAGAATTGCTGCACGACGTCGGTGGCGGGCTCCATCCAGGTTGGGCTTATCCCGTGTGAATCGCACTCTGGCATCATTGCGCATATGCGATCATGCTGGGAGTTGTTGCACAATGGGATGACGCCCTCCGGCAGCCTGAACCACTCTGGATGGTTGGCGTCATGCTTGAACAGCTCCTTCAGCATCCCGTCAAGCTCCAGAACTGTGAAGTTGAAATTGAGGCCTGGGCGCAGCCTCATGATATCCGCCGGGCCGCCAAACTGCCAGGCGGGCCTCCCCCTCTTCTGCAGAGGGGCGATGCGACGGCGAAGGAAATCCGCGCCAACTGCCCCTGCTGTGATCCCGGCAAGCCTGAGCCGGAGGATTCGGGTGGTGGCAATCTTCAGCTTGGCGTCGTCCGGCGACAGAGCGCTCCAGTCGCCGCCAAGAACTACCCGAGTCTGGCGCAGGTTGGTGAATGGCTGCGGATTGGCATCGCAGATCCAGCACCACTCCGCCCTCCACTCATCCCACTTGCTACGGAGCTCGCCCGCCAGATACACCTCCTTCATGCCGATTCGTGAGGTCCAGGCGATCCCGCCAGCCAGTGGCTCTCCTTTCTCGGCTCGGGGGGTGAAATAATGGCGAAAAAGAGCAACATTTGGGTGGATGCCAACAAAGTTCTCGCAGAGGTGTGCGAAAACCGCCATTGTCAGAACGGCGTTGGGGGTGAAATCAAGAAGATGAAACCCGTAGGTATTCATGATGTCACAGAAGAAGTCAGAAAAAGGTGGGCAGAGCCCGCAATAGAAGAACACCGGAAAGAAATGGTACCCTTTTGGGAACCGCTTTGATTTGGAATCTTCGGCGGAGAGCACCGGCGTGCGCGGATGCGCCCGCGTCTCCGTCGACCAGAAGAGGTAGAACTCCTCCCGCAGCGCCTTCGGGGTGAGCTCGGGGGGAAAAAGCACTCGCTCCTTGCGCAGTGCCTCAAGCCGCAACGCCTCGGCCGACTTCGTGGCCTTGCTAGTCTTCGGAGCCATGGCGGAAGCGGCGGGGGAGCACGGAGGCGTTGGGGGCGACGGCGGCGACGGGCGGCGGAGCGCTGATCTCTTTCGACTTGAGAGGCGGAGGGGAGCGCCGGAGCTTTCGGAGGAAGGAACTGCAAGTGGCGAAGGTGGGGGAACGGCCCTGTTTCCTCTGCTTATAAACAGGGGAGGCAAACGTTACGCATTTCCTAGATTAAAGTATAGCCCACGATCTCTCCCACGACGCCGCGATTGACGCGTGCCGTTGCGGGAGGACGCAGTGGATACGGAGTGGGTTTGATTTGGACCCAGGCCGCGCGTGCCCGTGCCCTGTTTTCGGCCTGGCCCAACAGCGCTCGGCACCGTGTATGGCCCAGGCCCGGGGGCTCCTGTCGGTGTACTAAAGTAGGGGTACCTTAGTACCCCGAACTTGTGCACGGGCAGTCGCAGCATCCCGCGGCAAGGCTTGCCGGGCGTCCGCCAAGACCCTTTGTCTTTCATATTTACTGCCATTCAAGAACAAAGTATTGACTGAGAAGACGGAGCCCCGGCAAGAGGAGCTTGCCGGGAAGGACAAGACCCCGGCAAGAGGAGCTTGCCGGGAAGGCCAACCAAGGCACTTCAGGAGACTTGCCGCAACGCACCACACGTCCCGGCAAGGCCCGACGAGCGACAAGCTCGCGGGTGCGACAAGACAACAACCGCGGCAAGGCGCTTGCCGCGGTCGAAGCCACCACTCTGCATCTACGCTCCAGCGCATCCGACGACGTGTCGCCGCAGGGTCGCTCCTGGTGCACATGGCGGGTGGCTGTGCAGCCAGGCGGTGCGAGGTGGCAAGTGAAGATGACAAGGAGGCCATCGTGGCGATCGGTGGCGCCCCTAACGGTCGCTTCCTGCACTGTTGGAGCGACCGGACGGGCATTAAATGCCCTTGTCCCCTGCCGTCAGAGTTAGGTAGGGGCACTGTTGATAGTGGTTGTACCAACCCGTGTTTTTACCTTTTTACCCCTCTCTCTACGCTGCCACCTGTCGGTGACCCCTTTAGACTATAAAAAGGAGGCCCATGCGCACGTAGAAGGGGTTCGGTTCGACTCATTGGAAACCACTGCATACCCATGCTCTCGAGCAAGAACAGAATACAAACACAAAGCAGCAGTAGGAGTTTTATCTCTCCGGAGAGCTCCGAAGCTGGGTAAAATCCCCCGCGCGCTCGACCTCGATCTGCTCTTCGTGCGACCCTCCGCTCCCTGCCGGACAGAGAAGGGCCCCCTGCCCCATAGGTGCTCGTTACCCCCCACGACAGCCGCCCCGTAAAATGTCAGACGAGACAGAGACGAAGACAGAGGCACGAGAGAAGAAGGGCAAGAAAATAAAGAAAGAGGATTATTGCCTCCCTTCTTGCTTCACCTTAAGTCAGGCTGAGATCAATCAATTCTTTAAGTGCCTTACCGGAGTCAAAGTTAGTTCCGGTTACTGTGGCAAGATAAGCAGATATATAGACACGGAAAAGAAAAGGTTCAGCGGGATGAAGTCTCATGACTGTCATGTGATGATGAGGCAGATGCTACCTTCTGTCCTTAGAGGGTTAATGGACAAGCACGTCCGTGACACGCTTATTGGTCTCTGCAACTTTTTCCACGTCATCTCTCGAAAGTCGATCAGTGAGAAGCAGCTCCAAAGGCTACAAGAAGAGATCGTTGTGATACTGAATGAGCTTGAGATGTACTTCCCGCCCGCGTTCTTTGACGTGATGGTGCATCTGTGTGTCCATATTGTGGATGAAATAATAGACCTGGGGCCGTCATTCCTGCACAACATGATGTCGTTTGACAGGATGAATGGGATCATCAAAGGATTCGTTCGTAACATATCCCGTCCGGATGGAAGCATCGTCCATGGCTATTTGGAACAAGAGTGCATCTCTTTCTGTGAGAAATTTCTATATGGCGCAGACCAGCCGCCTGGTGTTAGTGTTTGTTTGCCCGTTAACAAGCACGATGGGAGGCTCGAAGGAGATGGTCACTTCAACGGTCGCAGGGAACTGCACGTGGCATACTCAGATCGACGCAGTGACTTTGACAGAGCAAACATAGTAGTACTACAACACCTAGACGAGGTAGATCCTTTCGTGGCACTGCACAAAGAAATTATCGCAAAGAAGTATCGTGACCGGGGGGTATGCAGGACGGACGCCGAAGTTACTAGAGAGCACAACTCCACTTTCCTGCATTGGTTCAAAGAGCATATTATTTCTAATCCCCCGGAGGAGGGCTCTAAGGAAGGATTGCTCATATATGCCTTAGCACATGGCCCCTCGCCCAACCTCGTAACCTATCAGGCATATGATATCAACGGATACACGTTCTACACGGAGGCCAAAGATATGGACAGTGATGATCAAAACTCAGGGGTGACGATGGAATGCATGACCAGCAGCGACAACGGCGCAACTGAACGATTTTATGGAAGGGTCGAGGAGATCTGGGAGCTTGACTACTCTGGACTGCACAACACGACGATGTTCCATGTCAGATGGGCTAAGAATGTCGAAAGAGAAAGCCGTATTTTCACTGCCATGACTATACCCGATGCCAAGAGTGCTACCGTGAACGCTATCGCAAAAAATGAGCCATGGGTACACGCTAAGCACGTGACACAATGCTTCTTCATAACTGACCCGCGCAATCCCAACCGTGTTGTCGTGAGGAGAGGCAAAAGGAACATCATTGGAATGGATGGAGTCGCCAACGAGGAAGACTATGATCAGTACGGCAACCCAATGAGGGAAGATGACGATGATGATGAAGTATACGTCTAAAGAAGAATCAATACTACATTACCTAAGAAAAATCGTACTCCATGGAAAAGGCAAAGTCACAATGAGGGGCTCAAGTATTCTTCGACGAACAAGAAGGGAAAGAAGCTGACTCAAAAACGAAAACGTCAGCACTGAGGAAACGTATGTTATCGGTCCAATGATGTGTAATATATATATATATATATGTTCCTATTTTGTATACATACTTAGCCATTATTATGCATGGGTCCAATGATGTGTAATATATATGTTCATATTTTGCATACATATTTAACCGTCAAATGATGCAATATATATCGCCCTCCCTTCGTTCACTGCCCTCGGGAAATAAAAGTGGGATAAAATAAAGGAAAATAAAAAGGAAAACTGGCAGTAGCGAAGGTAGTAGCAGCGCGTTTTTCATAAACCGCTACAGCTACTGAAGTTAGTAGTAGCGAATTTCGCCAAAACCGCTGCAGCTACTGAAGTTAGTAGCAGCGCGTTTTGACCTAATGCGCTACTCCTACGTCCACTTAACCCAAAATTCTCACTCGCCCTGCTTCATCTCGCATTTTCCCCCCAAATCCCCACTCTCTCTTCCCCCGTCACACCGCCGCGCCCGACCCGGCCCCGGCGCTCGCCCCCGACTCCGGCGCCGGCGCTAGCCCCCGACCCCGGCGCTCGCCCCTGACCCGGCCCTCGATC
>NC_041391.1:258721137-258729464 GCF_002162155.2 Triticum dicoccoides
TCCGGCGCCGGCGCTCGCCCTCGACCCCGGCACGCTCGCCCCCGACCCGTCGGCCCTCGCCTCCCTCCTCTCCCCTCCCGGCCGTCGTCGGGCCTGCCTCCTCGCCCCTGCACCCTCTATAACCCCCCTCTCTCTGCTAGGGTTCTTCGGTTATGTTAATTAGGTTATCTATTTAGTTATGAATTTAGCTCGGTTTCAAAATTAGCTGAATTTATATGCAAATTTGAACTGGACATGTGATATGTGCATATGTCATGTTTTGGACATGTCATGTTTGGAAAATGATCCGAGTGGCCTATGTTACGCCGGAATGTTGATTCATTTCCGTTTCGGTGCATTTCAGGCGCTCGATATGTCCATTTTTTAGCAAAGGTCATGCCGAAATTTCCCGTGAATAAATGCATGATTTGTGCTACATAGTTGGCATATCGAGTGCTGGCACATAGATTTCTTTTTATGTTATTTCTCATTTATTCATACTTTTAGAAATAAATGAGGACACTTAGTCATAGGAAACATGTCGAACAACGAAGAAACTGGGCATTCTGACCAAGATGTAGACGAGATGGATTATGAGGGTGAACAAGAGTACCTCGACTATTCGACTGCTAAGACAGGTTTGCAGGTCGGCCTCGATGATGGTACTAACACCGACATCGACACTATCGGTGTACTAAAGTAGGGGTACCTTAGTACCCCGAACTTGGGCACGGACAGTCGCAGCGCCCCGCGGCAAGGCTTGCCGGGTGCCCGCCAAGATCCTCCGCTAGTCCTATCTACTGTCATTCAAGAACAAAGTGTTAACTAAGAAGACAAGGCCCCGGCAAGAGGAGCTTGCCGGGAAGGACAAGACCCCGGCAAGAGGAGCTTGCCGGGAAGGACAAAGGCCCCGGCAAGAGGAGCTTGCCGGGAAGGCCAACCAAGGCGCTTCAGGAAACTTGCCGCGACGCCCCGCGCATCCCGGCAAGGCACGGCGAGCGGCAATCTTGCTGGTGCGACAAGATGAGGGCCGCGGCAAGGCACTTGCCGCGGCAAGGCTGCCACTCTGCGCCCACGCTCCAACACATCCGAAGACGTGTCACCACAGGATCGCTCCTGGTGCACATGGCGGGTAGCTGTGCAGCATGGCGGTGCGAGGTGGCAAACGGAGCTGACAAGGAGGCCATCGTGGCGATCGGTGGCGCCCCTAACGGTCGCTTCCTTGCACTGTTGGGGCGACCGGACGGGCATTAAATGCCCTTGTCCCCTGCCGTCAAAGTTAGGTAGGGGACACTGTTGGTAGCAGTTGTACCAACCCGCGTTTTTACCTTTCTACCCCTTTTTTCTACGCTGCCACCTGTCGGTGACCCCTTTAGCCTATAAAAAGGAGGCCCATGCGCACGTAGGGGGTGGTTGGGAATTTTTCCACACTTGGGCTCGACTCATACGAGACCACAGCACACCTACAATCCCAAGCAAGAACAGAATACAAACACAAGGTAGCAGTAGGAGTTTTATCTCTCCGGAGAGCTCCGAAGCTGGGTAAAAATTTCCCCCGCGTGCCTTCGCCTCGATCCGCTCTGCGCGTGCCCTCCGCTCCCTTGCCGGACAAGAAGGGCCCCCCTGCCCCATAGGTGCTCGTGCTTGTTCCCGACGACATCTCTAGCGCGCCAGGTAGGGGGGCGTCGTGGTCGTGCGTATCTGATCCGGCGTCTGTGCGCGCTACATCAACATCTTCATCGACATGCCACCGAAGAAGAAAACTTCGGAGGTGGCCGCTCCGTCTGCGACTTCCATACCACCACCGGAGCAAACGGGCGGTGGGGTGGACGCCGGCGGAGGAGCGGGCGCCGGCGGGGGGACGCACATTGTCACCCGGTCCAAGGAAAAGGCCCCGCAAGGTTCAGCATCTGCACATCCACCGCACCCCTCCCAGGAGGTGCAGGATCGACAATGCCACGGTGCTCCCAGCACTGTACTCGCGTTGGCACAAGGCCAAGCTGGTGGGTCGCGGGACGCTCAAGGCCAACACACTCGTCAACAAGCTGGCACGAGCGCAGTGCGGTCGCCTGGTCGAGATGTTGCTCCGTCCAACACTGTTAGGAGTTTCAGCATGTCTCGCACCTCGCGTCGCTCACCACCGCCACCCAAGACTCCAGAGGAAGCGCTGGCCCGAGCCCAGCTACTTCTAGATTACCCTCCAGCGCCGGACAAGATCGACGACTGGAGGGCCGCTATCTATAGCCACATCGGCTTCGCCAATGGCGACAAGCCCCGGCAACCGAGCACATCGAAGCCCCGGCAAGAAGCCCAGGCGCAAGCCGATGCTGACAAGACCGCTGGGGGTGCCACCACTGTGCACTCCCCGCCCCGAAGGCCAAGATCGCCGACTCGTCGGGCCAACCTCGACGCCGACTCCACCGCGTCGTCGGACCCGCGAGCTCGCCACGATCAACGCCAAGTTCTCCAAAAACGACGACATGAAGACGCTCGCACTCGCATCGAGTGTCGAAGAGAAGCGCGGCGTCAATCTGACCAGCGCGCTGGGCCCACTGTCGATATGCATGCGCCAGGGGAACCAGGCGACTTGCCGTACGCGGTAGGTTGCCCTGCGTTCACCCGTGAGCCGCGGCATGTCCAGTGGCCCAGTACCAAGAACTTCAAGCCAGATGTGCCCGAGAAGTACGATGGCAGGATACATTCGTCGGAGTTCCTCAGCATCTACACCATCGCGATGCAGGCTGCCGGGGGGCGAGACGAGAAGATCCTCGCCAACTACTTCCCGCTGGAGCTCAAGCCCAATGTCAGATCTTGGCTCATGCACTTGCCGGACAACTCCATCTCTTCTTAGGCGGACCTATGCCATCAGTTTGTCGGCGTCTTCACAGGCAACCACAAACCCCATGGCCAGGAGAGCGATCTTCATCTGCTCATCCAGAAGGAGGGAGAACCCCTGCGCAAGTACATACAGAGATTCAGTCAGGTGCAGCGCAACATCCCAGACGTCCACCCTGCCGCGGTTATCAACGCGTTCCATCAGAATGTGCGTAACCGCAGGATGAGGGAGGAGATGGTGATGTGCAAGATCAGAGATGTCAGCGAGCTATACGCTCTGGCCGACAAGTGTGCACGGGCTGAGGAGGGGAGGAAAATCCCCGGAGAGAATGCAGGAGCAGAAGGATCTGACAGTGACGATACCGCCCCGGCAAGGAAGAACCGGAGGCGGAACAACAGAAAAAGAAAGGCTAAGGATGTGCTGGTTGTTGAGCAGTCCGGCAGCGGAGGCGGTTCCGAAAAGGCCAAAGCCGGTGACTCCGGCGAGGCTGTGGTGGCCGCCGACAAGCAGGATGGCTCCGGCAAGCAGTATTGCAAGATTCACCGCACCAAGGGCCATGACCTCCAAGCCTGCAAGAAAGTTGAGCAGATGGCGGAGCTACAAAAAGCTGAATACGAGTGCCGCGACAAGGAGAAGGCCCGGGAAGGTGGCGGAGGATCCGGCAAGAAGTATCCCGCCCGGGGAGGGCGCCGCGGCAAGGAGATAGGCCTCCCCGTGGCCGCGACAAGGACGAAGACGAAGATGAGGATGATGAGATGCAGGAAGATGAGACTGACGAGCAGGAGTTCCAGAAGGCAACAGAGGTGTTGTGCGTCGACGGCGGTGCTTCTCTGCACACCTCGCACCACCAACTCAAACAGTGGGTGCGGGAAGTGAACGCAGCAGAACCATCCGTTGAGTCGCGCAAGCCCCTGAAGTGGTCCAGCACGCCCATCATCTTCGATGTTGAGGATCACCCTGATCGCATCACTGCGGTCGGGTGCTTTCCGATGTTGGTTTCGCCAACAATCCGCAACCTCAAGGTCACGAAGATGCTGGTTGACGGCGGGGCCCGCCTGAATCTGATCTCCTCCGCAGTGCTCAAGAAGCTCCAGATCCCCGACAGCGAGCTCGAAGAGACTGGTACCTTTCAAGGGATAAACCCGGGAAGGAGCAAGCCGAAGGGGAAGATCACACTGCCAGTAATGTTTGGCAGCGAGCTAAATTTCAGGACAGAGAGAGTCACGTTTGACGTCGCTGATTTCCCATTGCCCTACAATGGGATACTCGGCCGTCCAGCGCTTGCTAAGTTCATGGCAGCCTCTCACTACGCCTACAATGTGCTCAAGATGCCTGGTCCGATAAGTGTCATTTCTGTCCAAGGCGACAAGAAGGATGCACTCATCTGTACCGACAAGATCTACCGGGAAGCAGCAGCCGCAGCAGAGCGCAACCCACTTGCCGCTGAAGCTCCCGGAGGGAAGAAGAAGAAGACCAAGTCCGGCAAGAGTAGCTCTGATGCCCACTCCGGCAAGTGCACCTCTTCGGAGTGCTGCGCTACCGTCGAGGACGCACCGTCGAGCTCCACCGGCAAGTGCAAGAAGGCAAAGATAGCTTCACCAGAGACCAAGAAAGTGGCCACCAAGGAGGACGGCACTGGTGGTACCTTCACCATCAGTGCCACGCTTGACCCTAAATAGGAAAGCGCGCTCGTTGCTTTCTTGCGGGCGAATGTTGATGTGTTTGCATGGCAACCATCTGACATCCCCGGCGTTCCCAGGAAAGTAATTGAGCACCACCTTGCCGTTTGTCCTCACGCGCGGCCCGTCAAGCAGAGAGTCAGGAAGCAAGCGGTGGAACGCCAAGAGTTCATAACAGAAGAAATCAAGAAGTTGGAAGCAGCAGGCCTGGTCTGAGGAGTACTCCATCCAACGTGGTTAGCCAATCCAGTAGCCATGCGCAAAGCAAACGGGAAGTGGAGGCTTTGTATTGACTTCACTGATGTTAATAAAGCTTGTCCCAAGGATCCATTTCCCTTGCCGCACATTGACCAGATTGTCGACTCCACGGCAGGATGTGATCTGCTTTCATTCCTTGATGCATACTCACGATATCATCAGATCTTCATGGCAGAAGAGGATGAAGAGAAAACCACATTCATTACTCCATGTGGCACGTACTTCTTTCTACGAATGCCTTTCGGACTAAAGAATGCTGGTTCGACATTTGCAAGAGTAGTCAGTCATGCTTTTGAGCCACAGCTGCACAGAAATGTAGAAGCTTACATGGATGACATAATGGTCAAGAGCAGAGACAGGGCAACTCTGATCCAAGACTTGGACGAGACCTTCACAAATCTGCGCAAGATCAATCTCAAGTTGAATCCCGAGAAGTGTGTGTTTGGAGTTCCTTCCGGCAAGCTTCTCGGATTATTTGTGTCTCAGCGGGGGATTGAAGCTAATCCCGACAAGATCAAGGCCATCAAGCAAATCGAAGCACCGAAGCGAGTCAAGGACGTGCGAAGGCTTGCCGGCTACGTTGCTGCTCTCAGCAGGTTCAATTCCAAGTCTGCTGAACGCGCCCTGCCGTTTTTCAAAATTTTGAAAAAGGCGGGTCCAATGAAATGGACTCCGGAAGCGGAGGTTGCGCTGCAAGACTTGAAGAAATATTTGTCCTCCACTCCAACACTTGTCGCACCTAAACCACAAGAGAAGTTGCTTCTATATCTGGCGGCAACCAATCAAGTGGTTAGTGCTGCATTAGTAGCGGAGAGGGAGGCAGATGATGAGCCAGCGGCCGCGGCAAGCGAGTACAGCGACAAGCAGGGGGCTTCCCCGACAAGCTTTGGCCCGACAAGTCCTGATCCGGCAAGTTATGGTTCCGGCAAGGATGGATCTGCGCAGCCACAAGAAGAGAAACAGAAGAAGATGGTGCAGCACCCAGTTTACTTTGTCAGTTCCCTTCTACAGGGGGCTAGATCAAGGTACTCTGTTGTGCAGAAGTTGCTTTTCGGCCTTCTCATGGCCTTGAGGAAGCTGCGCCATTACTTTCAAGCACATGAGAGCACAGTTGTCACTCGCTTTCCGTTGAAGAGGATATTGCAGAATCCAGAAGCAACAGGCAGGACTGTCGAGTGGGCACTGGAATTGTCAAGCTTTGGCCTCAAGTTTGAAAGTACTTCAACTATTCAGAGCCGAGCATTGGCAGAATTCATAGCAGAATGGATGCCAACACCCGACGAAGAAACTCCGGAGAGGAGCATCCTCGTCAAGGAAGCAAGCAAAGAATGGATCATGTACTTTGATGGTGCCTTCTCGCTGCAAGGTGCCGGTGTGGGCATACTACTTGTCGCCCCCACCGGAGAGCACCTCAAGTACGTGATCCAAATGCACTTTCCCAAAGAGCAAGCAACGAACAATACTGCAAAGTATGAAGGCTTGCTTGCCGGACTCAGGATCGCGGCAGAACTTGGGATCAAGAAGCTTATTGTCAGGGGTGATTCGCAGCTTGTCGTCCGCCAAGTTAACAAAGATTATCAGAGTCCGTTGATGGAAGCCTACATTGATGAAGTGAGGAAGCTAGAGGAGCATTTTGACGGCCTGCAAATGGAACATGTTCCAAGATCTCAGAATGACATTGCAGATGGCCTGTCAATGTGCGCCGCACTCAAGTTACTTGTGGAACCAAGGATTTTTGTGCTCAAGCTGACTCAGCCATCTGTGACACCATCAACTGGACAGAACAAGACGAGAAAGTTGGTCACTGGCGACTACTTTCCGGCAGAGCTTCCCGGAGCCGCCGCCAAGAAGGTCCCCAGGATCGACACAGAAAGTGCTGAGGAGCAGTCTGCTCCGACAAGCCCCACGGCTTGTTTCGTTGAAGCAGACACTCCCGACAAGCTGTGTCCCGGCACGCTTGCCTGGGAGCATCACGCTCCGGCAGGATCCCAGATCCTTGCCGTGGAAGCGGATGTTCCTGCAGCAGCATTTGCGCCTTTAGTCCTTGTCGTCGAGCCACAAGCTCCGGTATGGGCACATCAGATCGTCCATTTCCTTCAGACAGGAGAACTTCCCAAGGAACAAGAAGACGCGGAGAAAGTAGCCCGGCAATCAAGTATGTACCAGTTTGTCGATGACATACTGTACAGAAGAAGATTCAACGGAGTGAAATTGAAGTGCATTTCCCGGGAGGATGGACAGGAGCTGTTGGCGGAGATACATGGAGGCATATGTGGTCACCACATTGGCGCAAGAGCACTTGCCGGCAAAGCCTTCCGGCAAGGTTTCTTCTGGCCGACAGCCCTCCAGGATGCAACTACACAAGTAACCAAGTGTGAAGCGTGCCAGTTCCACTCCAAGCAGATTCATCAACCAGCTCAAGCTCTCCAAACTATCCCTTTATCCTGGCCATTTTCGGTCTGGGGGCTCAATATCCTCGGCCCCTTTCCCCGAGCTGTCGGGGGCTTTGAGTACTTGTACGTTGCAATCGACAAGTTCACAAAGTGGCCTGAAGTGGAAGCAGTGAGGAAGGTGACAGCACAGTCAGCAGTCAAGTTCTTCAGGTCGATTGTTTGCCGTTTCGGAATCCCTAACAGGATCATCACCGACAACGGCACACAATTCACAAGCCGCACCTTCATGCAGTACGTCCAAGATCTTGGCACCAAGATCTGCTTCGCTTCTGTTGCTCACCCGAGAAGCAACAGTCAAGCGGAGAGGGCAAATGCTGAAGTGCTGCGCGGGCTTAAGACTAGAACTTTTGACAGGCTGCGCAAGTGCGGAAGAAATTGGATCGAGGAGCTGCCGGTGGTTCTTTGGTCGATCAGGACGACGCCAAATCGAGCCACTGGCCAGACACCTTTTGCTCTTGTCTATGGAGCAGAAGCAGTTCTCCCCACGAAACTCGTATACGGATCACCTCGAGTGCTCGCTTATGATCAGCTTGAGCAAGAGCAGCTGCGGCAAGATGACGCGCTGCTCCTCGAGGAAGATCGTCTTCAGGCTGCTGTACGAGCTGCTCGTTACCAGCAAGCTTTGCGTCGCTACCATAGCTGCAAAGTTAATGCCAGAAGCTTCGAGGAAGGCGACCTTGTTCTTCGGCGTGTTCAATCCGCCAAGAATTCCAACAAGTTGACGCCAAAGTGGTAAGGCCCTTATCGGGTGAAACGAGTCACTAGGCCCGGCGCTGTC
Organism: Triticum dicoccoides; assembly: GCF_002162155.2. NCBI lineage: Eukaryota > Viridiplantae > Streptophyta > Magnoliopsida > Poales > Poaceae > Triticum > Triticum dicoccoides. The sequence goes on from NC_041391.1 coordinate 258,729,121, forward strand.
CGCCTTGAGACCGAAGATGGCTTTCCGGTGAGCAATTCCTAGAACATAGAGCATCTTCGTAAGTTTTACCCGTAAGGCGCGGTTGCCGGAACCTGTTCTGGCAACCATCTTTTGTACAAGCCTTGCCGCTGTTGCATGTAACCCTTTGTACAAAGCCGGGCGCAGGTCCCGTGCATAAATAAAGCTCAAGTGTGCTCCGCACATCTTGTAGAATTTCATGCATTCTTTCTTTTTTGCATGTTTTATCTGACACTTTGTGCAGCACATACCCCCGGTAAGCAATAACGAGCCTTAAGGCCCCATACCATTATTTTCTCTTCTTTCCTTTGAATAAGGTTCCTTCA
>NC_041391.1:258729951-258752577 GCF_002162155.2 Triticum dicoccoides
AAGGTGTGGACCGGGCATTGTTCAAAGGAGTATGGCCTTGCCGGGGCACGGACGACAGAAAAGCTAAGTTGCCAAATTTTGAGCACAGTCAGCTTTAAATTTTTTAAGTTATATTCCTTGAACGACCGTGCCTTGTATGGAAAACCTGTGCGCGGAGGAATCGACTCGCGGCTAAGTTGCGCCCTTGATTTGTTTCGAGTCCGCTCAATAATACAAGTGAGCTGCAACTAGCCCCGACAAGGTTTCTTGCCGGAGGCAGCACCGCCAGCAGGCTGCTGATGTTCCGCACTCAGCAAGTGTGTTTGCGCCGGCAAGTTCCCTAAATGCGTAGGGTAAAAACATACAAGGGATGGAATCGAGCAAAGGAAGTAACATAGCAGATAGTGCCCAGGATGGAGTTATATTACAAAAATAGCTTGTTGCGGCACTGACTAAACTGTTCTCATGACTTAAATGAACAGCGACAAGGAAAGGAGAAGAAGGATGGCCTAATCCACGCGCTCGCCATCGACCCTCCTGACTTCGTTCACCTTGTCCATGATGGGTGCGACGATGGCCCTGAGCTCCTCAAGATCAGCGCCCTCCGGTAGCATCTTGGTGACGCGGGAGAGGTCGAGGTCTGGGTTGCGGAAGAGGATTTTTACCAGCACCTTCTCCAAGACCTTGGCGCAGATTGCGCGCGGCTCGTCCGCCATCTTCTTCGGGATCCTTTCCCGGAGTTGCTGGAGGGCCGTCACCATATCCTTGAAGAAGAGAGTGAGCTTGGCGCTGGGCTGGAGGTTCTCGTAGGTGGAGTACCCGAAGCCCGCCAAGTCCAGCTCCGCCAACTCCTCGTCGATGGCTGCGGCAATGTTGACGAGGCCCTCCGTCCAGAGCTCCACCGTGGCCTTGAAAGTGTTCTGAGTCTCGGCGGCCCTCGTCAGCAGCCCTTCGTTGCCCTTGAGATCTTTCCTCAAGTCATCTTCTCGCTTCTTGGCGGCGTCCAGCGTCCCCATCAGGGTGGCCAGTTTCAGCTCCAGATCAGCGCTCGAGTCCTTGGCGATGTTCAGCTCCTTGATCTTCTCGGCAAGCTGAACTTGCAGATAACCATGGGCGCGTGCATCCTTCTCGCGTTCGCGCTGGAGTGCGGCAAGCTCTTCGTTCTTCCTTTTCATGTCCGCCTCCAGCTACGTCACCTTCACCTCTAGCTCCTTCTTGGCGGCCTCGGCAGCCGCGGCGGCATCCTTCGCCTCCTTGAGCGCCCCGCCAAGCGATTGCTCCCGGACGGCGAGCTCCTCTTCGTGGCTGTCCAAGTTCACCTTCTTCTGTATCAGCTCACCATCCCGCTTGGACAACTCCTCGGCGGCGAGCCTCTGCTGCTCTTCGGCTTCAGCCTTTTCCAGGATGAACGCCTTCTTCGCCTCGTCGAGCTGCGCCCTCTCCTCAGCAATGGACCGGAGGGCCTCCTAGTTGTGGCTCTTGAGCTCCTCCGCGTGTTTCTCTATGTCAACTCCCGCTTGCGCGACAAGCGCTTCCCGGGACTCAAGCTTCGCTTGCCGGGCGCGGTAGAGTGACACCAGCTTTCGGAGCAACTGCTCCTCCTCGGACTCGCCGATGCTGCTGCTTGGCTTGTCAACCACTGCCAGCCCAGCAGAGGCGAGTACTTCCCCATCAAACTCCTCCCCTTCCACCGGCGCCCTGGAGCTCGACGCCCAAGGAAGCTTGATGTACACGCCCTCGCCGGCCTTCAAGTACGCGCCTGGCTGGGGCTCCTCGGAGCCCGGCGCTGCATCAGCGGCGGAGGGGTCGGCGGACGGTGCAGCGCCTTGCGCTCTTATGCCCTCCGGGTCGCCAGTACGATCGCCGGACCCCTCACCGGCTCCTGCGCCAGCAGCCTTGGCGGCCTCCTCGTCAGCAGGCTCATCAGCGCCGGCCTCTTCCTCGCCAGCGGCGGTATCTTCGGTGTTGCCGCATGCACCTTCCTCGCCGGTAGCCTCGGTCTCCATCGGGTCTGCGAGAGGGGGATCTGAAGATGGGAAGAGGAAGGAAAAGTCAAGCAAATATCCAAAAAAGAAGATCAGAAGAAGAGCCCAAGGGAAGATTTCCGACAAGGAAGGTTGCCTGTGCTGGGTTGAGTGACCATGGGCTCCTCCACCTAGGGCTCACTGGTTTCGTCCCTTGCCGGGGACCTCTCCCTTGCCGGGGAGCACTCCCTTGCCGGGGAATCGCCCCTTGGCGGCGTAGTCGAAGCAGACAGCACCTCCGAGGCGGTTTCTGATTGCCCCTGATGGGCCTGCTCTGCTCCTACACGAATGGATCAGCAATCAAGATGTCAGCAACAGAAGAAGCACCCACACGCGCCCCGCAACAGAAAGTGAACCAAACACTTATGCTGGGGGCTGTACTGGGGGCTGCTGCGAGGAGAAGGAACCGGGTCCGTCAAGGTGGTCTCGGACGTATCTTCTGCTGTCACGGCAGGATCGTCCTCGATGTCAACCAGAGGGACCTTGGCCCTCTTCGCCGCTCTCTCCGCCAAAGTCCTGAAATAGAACAGGAATTCAGAGAGGAGCGAATTAGATACAAGACAAACAACAACAAGGATCAAAGAAAATCAAGGACAGTGAGAAGAAAGTCTTACTCCTCCTCCTCCTCATCATCATCATCGGAGCTCAGCACGGAGAGGTCGAATTCCGGTACCCTCTCTGCGCGGTGTGGCGGAGGAGTAGGTTCCCTTCGGCGTTTGCTGGAGGCTGCGGCAGGATCAGGCGTGGCGGCCCGGGAAGACCCCACCTCAGTTGCCGGCACAGCCTGGGACCCTCCCGCGGCAACGGTACTTGCCGCGGTGGAGCGTGTCCCACGGTGCCGCTGCTACTGGTCGGCCTGCTCCTCTGCCGTATCTCCAACTCGACGGAGGCGCCTTCTCGGTTGGAATTGGGGCTGCGTTGGGGGCTCCGCCTGCGGCAAGCTGCTCGAAGACGGCTGGCCGCTCGCGCCCTCGGCGGGCTCGCTCGTTTCGGCCTCGGGCTCCCCCTCGCCGGCGACCTCCTCGGCAAGATCTTCCCATTCGGCAAGGCTTGCTGCCTCAGCTGCATCCGCCTCCGCCAGCGTGAAGCCAAACTCGCCCGCGGCAGCGGACGCCGCCGCCTCTTTGGCCCTGGAGGCGATGTACAGCATCTCGTTGTCGGTGGTGGCGCGGGTGAGGAGTTTTTGCTCGTCGGAGTTGACTGCTACCTCCGTCAAGTTATAGAAGAATTGCTGCACGACCTCGGCGGCAGGCTCTATCCAAGTGGCACTAATCCCGTGTGAGTCGCACTCTGGCATCATTGCGCAGATGCGATCGCGCTGGGAGTTGTTGCACAAGGGGACGACGCCCTGCGGCAACCTGAACCACTCTGGATGGTTGGCGTCGTGCTTGAACAGCTCCCTCAGCATCCCGTCAAGCTCCAGAACGGTGAAGTTGAAGTTGAGGCCTGGACGCAGCCTCATGATATCCGCCGGTCCGCCAAACAGCCAGGCGGGATGCGACGGCGAAGGAAATCCGCGCCAACCGCCCCCGCTGTGAGCCCGGCATGCCTGAGCCGGAGGATTCGGGTGGTGGCAATCTTCAGCTTGGCGTCGTCCGGCGACAGAGCGCTCCAGTCGGCGCCACGCACCACCCGAGTCTGGCGCAGTTTGGTGAATGGCTGCGGATTAGCATCACAGATCCAGCACCACTCCGCCCTCCACTCGTCCCACTTGCTGCGGAGCTCGCCCGTCAAGTACACCTCCTTCATGCAATCCGGGAGGTCCAGGCGATTCCGCCAGCCAGTGGCTCCCCTTTCTCGGCTCGGGGGGAGAAAAAATGACGAAAAAGAGCGACATTGGGGAGGATGCCAACAAAGTTCTCGCAGAGGTGCGCGAAAACCGCCATTGTCAGAACGGCGTTGGGGGTGAAATCAAGAAGATGAAACCCATAGGTGTTCATGATGTCGCAGAGAAAATCGGAAAAAGGTGGGGAGAGCCCGCAATAGAAGAACACAGGAAAGAAGTAGTAACCTCTGGGGCACTTTTTCGATTTGGAAGCCTCAGCGGAAAGCGCCTGCGTGCGCGGGTGCGCCTGCGTCTCCGTCAACCAGAAGAGCTAGAACTCCAATCGCAGCGCCTCCGGGGTGAGCTCGGGGAGGAAAAGCACTCGCTTTTTGCGCAGCGCCTCGAGCTCCAGCGCCTCGGCTGACTTCGCAGCCTTCGTAGCCTTCGCAGCGTTCCCGGTCTTCGGAGCCATGGCGGAAGCGGTGGGGGAAGGCGAAGGCGACGGCGGCGACGGCAGCGACGGGCGGCGGAGCGCTGCTCTCTTTCGACTCGGGAAGCGGAGGGGAGCGGTGGAGCTTTCGGAGGAAGGAACTGCAAGTGGCGAAAGTGGGGGAACGACCCTGTTTCCTCTGCTTATAAACGGGGGATGCGAACGTTACGCATTTCTTGGAATTAAGTATTGACCACGTTCTCTCCCACGACGCCGCGATTGACGCGTGCCGTTGCGGGAGGGCGCGGTGGATACGGAGTCAGATTTAATGTGGACCCAGGCCGCGTGTGCCCTTGCCCTGTTTTGGGCCTGGCCCAACAGCGCTCGGCACTGTGTACGGCCCAGGCCCGGGGGCTCCTGTCGGTGTACTAAAGTAGGGGTACCTTAGTACCCCGAACTTGGGCACGGAGAGTCGCAGCGCCCCGCGGCAAGGCTTGCCGGGCGCCCGCCAAGATCCTCCGCTATTCCTATCTACTGCCATTCAAGAACAAAGTGTTAACTAAGAGGACAAGGCCCCGGCAAGAGGAGCTTGCCGGGAAGGACAAGGCCCTGGCAAGAGGAGCTTGCCGGGAAGGACAAAGGCCCCGGCAAGATGAGCTTGCCGGGAAGGCCAACCAAGGCGCTTCAGGAAACTTGCCGCGACGCCCCGCGCGTCCCGACAAGGCACGGCGAGCGGCAAGCTTGCTGGTGCGACAAGATGAGGGCCGCGGCAAGGCTGCCACTCTGCGCCCTCGCTCCAGCACATCCGACGACGTGTCACCACAGGATCGCTCCTGGTGCACGTGGCGGGTAGCTGTGCAGCATGGCGGTGCGAGGTGGCAAACGGAGCTGACAAGGAGGCCATCGTGGCGATCGGTGGCGCCACTAACGGTCGCTTCCTTGCACTGTTGGGGCGACCGGACGGACATTAAATGCCCTTGTCCCCTGCCATCAGAGTTAGGTAGGGGACACTGTTGGTAGCAGTTGTACCAACCCGCGTTTTTACCTTTCTACCCCTTTTTTCTACGCTGCCACCTGTCGGTGACCCCTTTAGCCTATAAAAAGGAGGCCCATGTGCACGTAGGGGGTGGTTGGGAATTTTTCCACACTTGGGCTCGACTCATACGAGACCACAGCACACCTACAATCCCAAGCAAGAACAGAATACAAACACAAGGCAGCAGTAGGAGTTTTATCTCTCCGGAGAGCTCCGAAGCTGGGTAAAACTCTCCCCCGCGTGCCTTCGCCTCGATCCGCTCTGCGCGCGCCCTCCGCTCCCTTGCCGGACAAGAAGGGGCCCCCTGCCCCATAGGTGCTCGTGCTCGTTCCCCACGACAGACACCGACGGCGCCGGCACCGATGGCGGCACCGAGATCGGTGGGGAAGGTACCGGCGGGGAAGGTACCGGCCCCGATGCCGCTACCGAAAAGAGGAAGCATAAGAAGTAGATGATACGAAAACCTAACAAAATAGAGATTGGACGACTTGTGATCACAAAGATGGCACCTGGCAAGTTAGAGCCAGAAGAACCTCGCAAGTGCTATGGGAACCAAGTAGGATGCATCCTACGGGAATGCGCGAGCATCAATGACAATGACTTAAGGAGTAAAGAACATTTGACGCAGTTGCTCCTAACGAGATTGCACAAGAGATTCAAGGTCCCCGACTGGGATGATAACACAGAACAACCGTGGGATGATCCGAAGATGAAAAAGATTAACAATCACGCCATGGGCATGTTCAGCAATGATTTGGCCTCCTGGAAAGGGAGGGTGAAACGAGCTATTGAGGCTGATGAACCCCTGTCCAAGATTCTCGAGGAAAAACTGACACTTACGGAAGAGGAGCTCGAAAAGTTCAAGGACACTTGCGCTACCGAGGCAGCCAAGGCTAAGGCTACGAAATTCAAAAGCCTTCAGCAAAGGAACATGGGGAAGCATTGCCACGGAAGCCATGGCTACCTCGGTAAAAGGCCCATATGGGATAAGGAGGACGCGGAACATGAAGCCGCGGGTCTCCCAGACCCCTTCGCGAAGTTCACCAACCCCTTGGAGCATGACTTCATCAGGGCCTGCAATAAGTGGGACAAGGAGAAAAAGGTTTTTTACACAGACAAGATCACGAGGAAATTGATTAGACTACTGGAGAAGCAATACCGGCTTGCAGCCGAAAGCCCTACTTCTCCGATGAGGCCCAAGTGGGACACCCCTCTCAACTGGGCCTTGAACGAACTTAAGGGACTCCCTTTGGACCAGCGGCCGCAATATGGTCGTATGCACGGCGCTGGAGACGGCGCCACGTGGAAGGTGTTTTACAACGACGGCCCGGAGGCCAAGAAGCAGAAAAAGAAGTTTAGTCAGGCGGACATCGACGCGAAGGTGAAGCTTGTGGTCGAGAAAAAAGCAGCTGAGGATGCGAAAAAAGCAGCCAAGGACAAATATGAGTTGCTACAACAGGCAGTCAATGCAGCTGTAACTGCCTGCAGAAATGATTTCGCTTCTAACTTGGTTCCAGTTATCATCAACTGGGCGAAGGAAAATCCAGACAAGACGGTACATGATTTCTCGATGCCCAGTTTCGTCGCGAGCAACTCCATGAACAACAACACCATCGCACCATCACTTGCTCACGCAACCGGGCCTCCTCTCGCAGCCGCTCCCTCTCATAGCAGCCCGTCCTCAGTCTCAGGCGCGCTAGGTGGGCCTTCATCTTTGGCTGAGCTCGACGCCGTCACGGTAATTACATGTCACACCAACATATATATATATAGATAATATTCCATTTTTGTTGCCTTTCGGTTGTTTTACGCCACAGACATATGTGTTTGTAGGCGAAAGAAATGCCGTGCACCATACTCTACTTGATCAAAGTCCAGAAGGTGGACGTGGGAAAGGAGATGATAATGGACCCCTCTCAACGCACGTTCCACAACCAGCCGATCCCCGCTGGGCACTTCAGGGTTAGCTTGACCAGTGTGAAATCTGGGCACGAGGGTTTGCCTCCTCCAGCACAGCATGTGGGAGCTACAAGAATTGGGTGCTGCTATGGCCAAAGAATCTTATTCGTCTGGGACGGCCGAGAGCACACCAATAACTACCACACATCAACAAGCATGTGCGGAGACCACCACCCCGCCTACGCAATTACCAGCTCCTGTAGTGCCGGGTGAGAGCGGCGGACAACATGATGAAGGGGGTGCAATAGTACTGGCTGATGTAATTTCTCCTGTAGAACAGAGAATGGATGATGAGACGGAGGTCGACCCTATGGATTACCTCAATACAAATGCGTATGACTGTGACATAGATATGATGAGTCAACCATATGACGAATTGGGCTATCAGCTTGCTAATGAGGATATGGATGATATGCCCGGGCAGGGTCGTACCATGGATTGCAAAAAGTCTCTCTTCATGAAATCCTCACATGACACGCCTGAAGATGCCGCCTCAACACAGGCTCAACTAGCCGGGCGCGAGGGTCGTACAGTACTTAGCCCGGGAACACTGGGGCAGGAGTTAAGGAAGGGTCTGGAAGGTGTGCCCAAGAAAAAGGACAGGAATAGATCGGGGAAGGTAACTGCCTCCAAACAAGCCAGAGCACATAGCAGCCAGATGATGCATTCTGAAGAGCATGTACCCGTGAAAGGTGCGGTCATGTTCCATCTCACGGGCGAGCCGATGCTACCACCGAAACCGCTGGAGGCACTATCAGGGGATCTCAGGAGACTGCACGACCATGTGCTGTCGACTGAGAAAAGCCTACTAGCCTCAAAGGATCCAGGATATCCAACATACGCGGCTCGTGTGCCTGAGGGGAAGTGCTACGTCGACACACGGCCCGCAGAGGTGTTCTTCCTGTGGTTTGACCATATCTTTGAGATGTTTCTAACAAGGCGGCTTGATTTTACTATCATCCGCCTTTTTGTGCTACATATGAGCTTCGTCATGAAGAGTGAAGATGTCCCGCAAATCTGTGTGGCCGATCCGTACTACATGCACGAGTCTTTCTTGAGTCTCGGTGACTTTGAGCGTGAAACTGCTAGGGAGTACCTCCAAAACTTCATGGTACAGAATAAGGACCGGGAAATTGTCCTCGTGCCTTATCATCCAAAGTAAGTCAGTTCGGACAACCCTTTCGTACATTTCAATCATTCCTTCTCTCTCATATGGGGAATAATTTGAGGTGTCTTTTCCCTGCAGCAACGGGCGCACCGTCCTTATCGTTCTTTACCCACAAGTCTCCCACACCGTGTATTTTGACCCTTCCAGAGACTACGAGAAAAAAGACTACACCCACATAATGAATATTCTAGATGGTGCTCTCCAAGGCTTTAGCTTTAGAGGTGGCCACGTGCAGATCAGGAAACAAAGGAACAAGAAGATGGGTTTCGCGCATAAAACTAACTTCTCCTGCATACATGTCCCAAAACCAAGGAAGAAGGATGGATTCTACATCGTCCATCTCATGATTCAGTTCAACACGGATCACCAAAGCTTCGCATTAACAGCAGAAATGATGATCATATCCACAAGTGGCTAGAATATCATGGAGAAGCGGATTATAAACTTAGAGATGACTTATTTCGCACCCAAAGCGACATTGCGATGATCATCATGAAAGAAGTCGTTGATGAGAAGGGGATGTTCCACCACGGCCCTATATCGCGAGCTGACGTCCGAACTCGCATAGGCATGCAACGTCTAGACCTCACGCCGTTCAAGAAGCTAGGGTTCGTCCTCGATGATATGGAAGGATGGAACTTCTAGTGATTTATGATGCCGATGATGATGATATGTGTCGGTTGAACTTGTATACTTTTTGTAGCGATGAAACTTTGTGATGTCCACAGTCCCTGCCGAACTTGCGTAACGCTACTTATTTAGTTTGCGTACGATGACCTGCGTACCTCCAGTTAATTAATTTGCATACTGTATGTTGCATCTAGTTGCTAACCCTTTCTTTTTCGGTGTTGCTCTAGTATATTTTGTTGCATATATATGATTGTACATCCTCGTCATGAACATGCATCTCTAACAGTTACCTAGTTTCTTGATGGCGAGATGGAATTGCTATTTCATGTACAAAGGGAAGGTTCCGGGGGTGTACAACGAGTGGCATGAGTGTCAGGCGCAAGTGAATGGGTTCATGGGCGCCAGCCATAAAGGTTTCAAAAGCAGACAAGAAGGAGAAGCTAGTTACTTGAGGTTCACGCTAGCGCGAGAGAGGACTCGTAACCGCCACCTCATGTACTGCATAGTTCCGCTCTCACTCATAGTGATAGCACTTCTTGCGTATACCTTTGTTTAGATGGATGACGTTGTTGTAGTTGCAAGTGTTTGAGACTTGCATGCATCGCTATTTTCGAGATGATGACAAGATATCACTTTGTGTTGGATGATGATTATGATGGGACTATTTGTATGTACATGCTATGATTACATTTGTGGTCTCGCAGGCATTTGTATGTGTATCATGATGACATTTCTATGTGCTAAAGATTCTTCTACAAAGCCTGTTCAAATACAAAACAAATATGCCAAAAAAACTACTTAAATTAGAAGTAGTGAGTGTATAAAAGTTAGCAGCAGCGCCGCGATAGCAGTAACGCGTCCAGGGATAGCGCGCTAGGGCTACTAGCAGTAGCGAGCTTCCACCAACCGCGCTGCTGCTACACTTGTGTAGCAGTAGCGCCGGTGGGCACGCGCTATTGCTATGTGTTAGCTATAGCGCCTTATTAGTAGCGCCTGTCCCCTCGCTACTGATACATCTAAAACCCGCGCTGCTTCTAGCCTTTTCCCTAGTAGTGTGGCTGATTCACAGGAAGAGTAGTTTAATGTACAAACATTGTCGACAAATGGAAATGTAATGAAGAAAAGGATGGGAAAGATATCATTCAAATATATGATGCCTAGTTAAACAGGATAGCATTGCACATTTCACATATATTGGCTGGCTAAAAGACATGAGACCGCATAATTCCCATATATGATATAGAAACTAAACAGGTGGCATTACAGAACATGTCTAAACTAATCAGATGACATATATGATGTCAAAAGTAGGCACTCCAAGGCAACATATGCATGATATGACTAACATCATCATGCCAAGGTAGAGCAAACACCTTGGGGGGTAAATAGGAGTGGTCAGCGGCGTCTGAATCTGCCTCAGAACAGATATCTTCCTCTGGATTACAATCTGGAGAGGGGCGGGGAGGGTTTGCCATTGAACCCACCATGGAGCAATGTCTGCGTGACATTGTATTGCCGCGCAAAACTCTTCTATTTTTCTCTACATGTTCAGCATGACTGTGAACAATATCTGACATGCATACGAAAAAAAATATGGTGAGATTATGTAAGGAGAGCATGCAGAAATTTAGAGTGATGGTAACAACCATTGGATGGATCCAAAAATAATGATAGCAGGCTGATGATTGCTTTAATTTAATAAAAAGATAGATGATGATTGCTTTACTGTTTGTTTCCCACCCAAGATGAACAACATAGGCATACCCTAGGTGTACCAGATATTGGCAAACATACTATTCATTGCTGCCTCCATATGAGCATTAATTTGGACTTGACTTGGTGTCCAAGAGGTGAACATGACGATAAAGTAGCAGGTAATTTTAAGCAATGCATAACATAAGGAGAAACAAAAGAGTGCGACCTCTCTTGTGGACCTGTGTACTCCTCAGGTTCATCTGCTGAGTCCATGATGGTGATGCCATTGCGGTGGGTGCCGGCGGCAGGGAAGGAGATCTGAGGCGGCGAAAGATGGTCAGGAGTCGTGATGTCTGGTTTGGTGGATGCTTCTGTCAATGGAGCAGCTCAGGTGAGGTGGACGACGTCGCGGCAGGAGCAGGACAAACCACACAAAGTTCCCTTGGACACCTACCTGTAACTGAAGTAATTTTGTAAGGGCTCATTTGGCTTGCATGATTCTAAAAACGCAGGGATAGGAAAAACACCGGAATAGGATAGGAATGAACATGGTAAATAGAGAATTTGTAAACACAGGATTTTTGTCAACTTGGGTGTTTGGTTTACAGGAATTGGAAGAGCGGAGGAATGCAAAGAAACATGGCCAAAATAAAGTGAAACCATATGAAAGCGTGTACAGTTAGAATGTTATTCTGCCATTAATGCACTTGGTCTTGTTTTCATGCATAGGATTTTGAAAAGTAGGTCCAGGGGATGTTTTGCTTCATTCCTTTCAACAAAATGCATCAATAATTGAATAGTAGAGTTGAGGGAGTCCTGGATTAGGGGGTGTCTGGATGGCCGGACTATGGCCTTAGGCCGGACTCTTGGACTATGAAGATACAAGATTGAAGACTTTGTCCCGTGTCCGGATGGGACTTTCCTTGGCGTGGAAGGCAAGCTTGGCGATACGGATATGTAGATCTCCTACCATTGTAACCGACTCTGTGTAACCCTAACCCTCTTTGGTGCCTATATAAACCAAAGGGTTTTAGTCCGTAGGACGAACAACAATCATACCATAGGCTAGCTTCTAGGGTTTAGCCTCTCTGATCTCGTGGTAGATCTACTCTTGTACTACCCATATCATCAATATTAAACAAGCAGGAGTAGGGTTTTACCTCCATCGAGAGGGCTCGAACCTGGGTAAAAACATCGTGTCCCTTGTCTCCTGTTACCATCCGCCTAGACGCACAGTTCGGGACCCCCTACCCGAGATCCGCCGGTTTTGACACCGACATTGGTGCTTTCATCTCCGCCCATATATGCGTGGGGGCTGAAGCCGAAGACTGCCATCTTTCTTGTTATATACACATATACATTAACGGCCGCACAGGAGGTATTTTAATTCTTGAAGGCACAAGTATAAAAAGCTTTTATATTTCATCGAAACATTGTTTCACAATAATACATGTTATTCGAACATAATATCCTTCGAGCACTGCGTCTCTATTAAACGAGCGCCCTGCAGAACTTCCTGAAAATATTGCTCGACAGGCACTCGGCTTCCGTCCGAATCTTGGGATGCAACATCGGTGGCCTTCATCTCCGCCCAGTATGTCTTGACACGGGCAAGAGCCATCCGCGCACCCACTATGCATGCTGACCTCCTCATTGCATTAATATGCGGCACCGCACCAAGGAACTGCTGCACCAAGCCAAAATAACTCTTCGGCTCGGGCCTTTTCGGCCACAAAAGACTCACGACATCCTTCATGCCAAGTCCGGATAACCTATTCAGCTCCGCCCATTCGGCCAAGCGATCGGTTAATGTAAGAGGGCGCTTTGGATTATGGAACTGCGACCAAAAAACCTTTTCCATTTCATGATCCTTTTGATCTCGGAAGTGTTCGGCCGCGTCCGCGACACTTGCCGCCAAGTCCAGATAAGCATCCTCCGCACTCCACAGCCGGTCCAACTGAGCATATTTAGGATCCATGAACTTCCTCCACAGCAGAAAGGGCTTTCCAGCCGCGATATCTCCGGCGTGACGTAGATCCTCCTTCATAGCTCTCATCGCAGAGCAAGCATCCTTGGCCTCGGTAGTGGCCTTCTTCAGGTCCTCTTGCACCGCTCGATCTTCCTTTTCAAGAAGCTTGTAGCGGTCGGCAGCATTATTCAACTTCACGGTCATCTCGGCCATTTCCTTCTTGCTTCGGCAGTGAGCAGCCTGTTCGGCTTTTAGCTCTTCGGCCGCCTTTAAGGCAGCCGCATCACTTTTTCTGGCCTGCTCCTTGGCCCGGGCGAGCTCCGCCCGAAGGTTCTCCATGGCAGCGGCACCATCGGCATCAAGAATACATGTTGTAAGGCACATGCATCAAGCTCCCTTACCAGGTGTCCGCGGAGAAATCGCATACCTTGTGACTCGTCAAGCCGCTTATTGACAAGCGCGATGTCGGCATCCACCACGTCAAGTTGCCGCTTTAGTTCGGGAAATTCATCAGTCCGGCTAGCCACCGGACACTTCACCACCTACATAGGAAGGGCGACATATTATAGCTAGAATTATGATCCTCGGCGCGCTGTCATTTTTGACAACACACCGAGCCTCAGGGTCTACTATCTACACAGGGCGCATTTTATATGCGGAACTGTCAGAAGGTCAGTAAACTTCTGGCGAAGATTTTCTGACGGCTTCGTGCGAACCGCTCTCAGCGGATGAAATCCTTTTAATCACCGTTCCCATTAACGCACGGTGATCTTCTGAGATAGACGCTCGCCCGAGCAGATCCTTCAGCTCCTCCGACCATACACCAGGTGGTGCCGGACTTGTCCGATGGCCTTTTTCGAAGGCCGGACACGGAGGGCTTTGGGGGGACATACGACTGCCTTCCGACCCCGTCGGACTCGGAGAAACCCTCTGCGACGACACCTCAGGGTCGCCCGCCTCGCAAGACGGTATGGCAGGGGAGGCGTTTCGCTCTCCATCATCTCTGGACGAAGATCCCCTAAAGATGAGCTCTGCTAAGAAGGGCTGAGATCCGAACTACAAGGTAAAATTTCAGTTATCTTCATCAGAAATAGGGCAGGGATATCCTTTATTTTAAAAAACTACCCTTTTTACTCACGGCTCGGTGGAGGGCTGATCCCCTTGGGGGCGCAATGCGGTCGAGGCATCTCTCGATGCAGGACCCTCTGGCGAAGATTTCTTCCCCTGTTTTGAGACCATGGTCTCCGGGTCTTCAGAGGCAGTCCTCTTCTTCCCTTGGATGGAGGCATTCTTGATCCCTCCTTTCCTGACAGCCTCCTTCGCGGAGGCAGTAGCTTCCTTGTTCCCCCCTTCACCTTCTTCCAAAGGCGCAACCTCCAGCATCCTGGTTAACACGGGATCCGGCGTGGTCTCGGGGAGGGGGGTCGGACACCTGATTAACTTTGCTTTCTCTATCCACTCCTGTTCAAGGGACAACTCTTTTGAGGGCAAATTCATGATAAATATGGCATATCGTGTCCGGGTACAGGGCTACTTAGTTGAGTATCCGGGCGATTGTAGCTCAGACCTGCATCCTCGGTCAAGTCCGGACACATCGCTTGTGATCCGAAGAAAAGCTTGTACATCTCCACGGGTGTCGCGCCCATAAAATGTTGGAGAGCTCGTTGTCTCTCCGGGTTAAATTCCCACAGGCGGAGGGGGCGACGTTTGCAAGGCAGGGTGCGACGAATCAGCATGACCTGCGCTACTACGACCAGAGTGATCTCTCTCTCAAGGAGGTCTCGAATGTGGCCCTGCAACAAGGGCACATCCTTGGAAGGGCCCTAGTCAAGTACTTTATTGACCCATGATGCCAGCCGCGGTGGAGGACCCGAGCGAAAGGCAGGTGGCGCCACCCATTTGGTGCCCCTGGGAACTGTGATATAAAACAACTCTTGTTGCCATAGGCTGAGATCCTCTTGAAAAGAGCCCTCGGGCCATGGAGCATCAGCATTCTTGCTTACAACAGCCCCTCCGCACTCTGCTTGCTGCCCCTTGATCATCTTCGGCCCCACTTTGAAGGTCTTGAGCCACAATCCAAAGTGAGGGGTAATGCGGAGGAAGGCTTCGCATACGACAATGAACGATGAGATATGGAGGATGGACTCCGGATCAAAGTCATGAAATTCCAACCCATAATAAAGCATGGGCCCCCTCACGAAGGGGTCCGTCGGGAAGCCTAGCCCCCGAAGGAAGTGAGACGCGAACACCACGCTTTCACCAGGATTGGGAGTGGGAATAACCTGCCCTAGGGCAGGCAGCCTATGCTAAATTTCGCCGGTTAGATACATGGCATCTCTTAGCTTTAGCACGTCTTCTTCCGTAACAGAGGAAGGCATCCACCGGCCTTGCAGGTTGGAGCCGGACATCATTGAAGGTCCGAAGCGCCTGAATCTAGAGCTTTGGGTGTTGGAACTCGAGGCGAGGGGCGGATTAGATTGAGACTGAAAGAAAGGAGAGGAGCCTTGGTCTCTTTATAAAGAGGTTGAATACCAAGAGCCTTCCCCATGACCGTTTGGGACTCGCCTTCGATAGAGGAGACGTGCCAACGGGCACGGTTGGGTTACCCACGCCTGTATTGATGAGAATCCCAGAATAAGGGGACAAAGTCTCTTCTTTGACAAGACGTGCGAAGGAAACCGCCTCGCTAAACGCGCTGAGGTAGGATAATAAAAACGATACGAATAAAGGCTTGGCCGTTGTGTGATGTCACGCCACGGAATACGTCAGCAGATTGAATTTGTGTAAATATTGTTCTATCTACAGTGGTATGTGGAACTTATTTTGCAGAGCTGGACACTATCCTTGTGTTCAAAATCTTCTATGAAGTATTCAGAGGAGGAACCCGCCTTGCAATGCCGAAGACAATATGCGCGCCGGACTCGTTGTCATTGAAGCCTGGTTCAGGGGCTACCGAGGGAGTCCTGGATTAGGGGGTGTCCGGATGGCCGGACTATAGCCTTTGGCTGGACTCCTGGACTATGAAGATACAAGATTGAAGACTTCGTCCTGTGTCCGGATGGGACTTTCCTTGGTGTGGAAGGCAAGCTTGGCGATACGGATATGTAGATCTCCTACCATTGTAACCGACTCTATGTAACCCTAACCCTCTTCGGTGCCTATATAAACCAGAGGGTTTTAGTCCGTAGGACGAACAACAATCATACCATAGGCTAGCTTCTAGGGTTTAGCCTCTCTGATCTCGTGGTAGATCTACTCTTGTACTACCCATATCATTAATATTAATCAAGCAGGAGTAGGGTTTTACCTCCATCGAGAGGGCTCGAACCTGGGTAAAAACATCGTGTCCCTTGTCTCCTGTTACCATCCGCCTAGACGCACAGTTCGGGACCCCCTACCCGAGATCCGCCGGTTTTGACAGCGACAAGAGTGCCATTGGAAAATTACCTATTGCTATGTTTTTCCGTTGAACCAAAATAGTCCGAATGGATCGACAAGAACGTATAGTAATAAGTGTACAACCTCTTTGCCATAGATGTGTAGACCTCAGCATCATTGGGTTGGTCACTGAAGCAGTTGAGGCGGAGGTGGCTGTCGGAGGTGTGGAGGAAGATCTGAGGAATCTGTAGACGGCGTCAAGGGCACTACTCTGTTGTGATGGATCGTTCTGTCATTAGAGCAGCTCCAGTGAGCCGTAAGACGTCAAGGCTGAAGCAGCACAAGACAGACATCGTCAATCTCAAGTGGGATTCTAATAGCATCTCCAATAGATGATGTAAAATTTACATCACCAAAAACTACCTGACTACAACAGATGAGGTAAAAACTATTGACTCTGAACTTATCGAAGCTGAAATTTACCGTGGAATCTGAATGTTACTGTCGAAACTGAATACAATGTTAGCAGAGAGGCACTTGAGATGTAGTTTAGGGAGGGCCTACAGTTCATCTTCAACTATCACCCCCCTGAGCCGCCAGCCACCACCGGCCGAATCGCCGGCCCAGTACCGCCTCGCCGCCCCGAAACAACTCCCCAACACCGGACCGCCGCCGCCCCGGACAGCCATCTAGGCCCCCCACCCCCACCCTGAATCCTAAGCTAGATAGTGGGGTACCTCTCCAGCAAGCCCCCGTACCCGCTGTGGGTGGTTCTTCCTTAACTCCGGCGAGCCTCCCCAACCCCTGAAAATCGATTGACCCAAACTTCAATTCAGTCGACTGAAGTGTGGCTAAGTCGGAGCCAGCAGCACAAGCGAGGGGGAGAGCAGCAGCAGCGTGAGCGAGCAAGCGAGAGCAGGAGCAGCAGCAGCTGGGCGAGCGAGCGATCGAGCGAGACCCGGAGCAGCAGCAGCTGATCCGGCAGGTATGGACGCTACCGCTGAAGGGGCCTCGCACTGGGGGAGAGCTGCCATGGAGATGTCACCCGTGATGCCAACTTCAAGGTAGCCGCTCCATGGGGTTGCGGGATGGAGCACCGTCAGTACCGGGAGGTCGAGTTAAGGAGAAGGTGTGATGCGATGAGTGTACAACCTCTTTGGTGGCGCCGAGTAGGCCTCGGCTTCATCCGAGCAGTCGGTGATGATGTTGCGGTTCTGGTGGAGCAGGTTAAGGCGGCGCTATGGGGATGGAGCAGCCACGATAGACGAGGCGATCGTCGGAGCAGCTCCTTGGAGGTGGAGGACGGGGCGGCTGAACCGGCCGGACGACGAGATGGACGACGGAACCTCATCCGGGAAGGTGGATGAGGGACTTCGAGCTGTTGCGGTGGATGACGTCATTGGGGAAGAGGCTCTGGCTTAGCAGCAGTGATGTGGCGGGTGGAGGAGGGTGGGGTTTCACAGCTGGAGCGAAGAGGTTATGGTGGCCCAGGATTTCGAATGGTTAAAAGGGGGCAAATGGGAGGGGGTGAACCATGACTTAGGGACGCGCTTCACCAAAATGTAGGGTGTGTTACAAAAATACCCCCCACCGATTTGAACTAGCATCCCTTTCGGCTCAAGGTTAGATGGGGGATTTTGCATGTAGGGATTTGGCAGCTGGAGGGAGTTTTCATGCGCGTTGTAATTTCGAGATAGCAAGGCGCAGGGTGTGAAGGTGCTAGTTTTGGGAGCACGATATCTGAATTTTCGGCATATAACAAGACGCGGGTTGAATTTTAGGGACAAGCCTAACGTGTAGTAATATTGTACTTGTACGTACCAAATCAATTCGCACTTCCCTCAACCAAAAAGAAAATGAAAAAAAACTATTCACACCACACAAAGAGAGAGTGTTGCCCATTTTTACTATACAAATGCTATTCAAAGATAATCCCTCCCATCAATATAGGGCCTAATGTGTTTTTTGATGCTAACTTTGACCAAATATTAGAGCAATAATATATGACATGCAACTTACACAAATCACACCATTAAATTCGTCTGTGAAAGGTTCTTTCAATGATATAATTTTCACATTGTGCATGTCATGTACTATTAATCTTGTCAATAGTCCAAGGCGGTCTTAAAAAACTCATTACGCCCTATATAGATGGAAGGAGGGAGTATGAATTCATGTTATGTCCAATTAATTTTTTTCTCTTGCTGTATAATGCATGTAACCTACTCATACCAACATTTTAGTGCATTCCAAATGTCTATACTACCGCTGCAATTCAAACCAAATTTGAATTCGTTTCTCTATTTCAATAAGAATCGACAATCATGATTGTTGCCAACTTCAACCATCATTCGTGTATTACCTTAATAACACACCACATGATTACTATAGAGATAGATATGAACTATGTGTACTACATGTGGATTCTATTTTTTGAATACACTTGATCTTGATTCCAAATAATAGTACATTTGATGTACTCCCTCCATTCCTCAATATAAGGTGTATTATTTTTCCAAAAAGTCAAACTTCTCTAAGTTTGACCAAGTTTATAGGCAAAAATATCAATATCTAGAATACCAAATCATTATCACTAGATTCATCATGGACTATATTTTTGCCTTTTATATATTTAGTATTATAAATCTTTATATATTTTGCTGTAAAGTTGGTCAAACATAGACAACAGTTGACTTTTTGAAAAACTAATACACCTTATATTTAGGAGCGGAGGGAGTACTAACTATGTATTCATAATCTAAACCATGTTCCATACGTACACCGTGTTTATCACACAAAGTATAGTGCCCCGCCCCCTACATTATGACAAGTATTTAGACCTGATTTGCAAAAGCAACACATTAGCCCAAATTATAATCAATGTTCTACATTATTATATCTTCTTCAAGTATATGTATCCACTTTTTTATAATGAATTATGATCTTTGTTCATCTTTTACACCTTCACGATCCTCTTCTATTTGTCGCTAGCTAGTGCTAACTTTCTATCGTGCATGCACACGCCCGCCCCCCTCTCACTCACCCCTAGTGTCCCCTCCATCACGCGCGTCCATTACTTCTCTTTAGGTCGTCCACCCGCGGTGTGTATAGGCCCCGGCTCCTTCTTTCCGGCACGCACCGGTCGATATACCTCTCTAGCCAAGTGTGCCTACAGCAAACGCATATATACTTCCCCTCTTCTCTTATCAACGTCCATGCCCCCCTATGTCCAATACGGTTCCACGCAGGTGCACACTCCCACCCCTCTTTTCATTTATCACATACTCGCACACTCCTCCCCCCTCGACATGGTAGGCCTCTCGCACCACCTCCTAGCCGCTCCCCTCTCCCCCTGTCTGTCTCTCCAGACCTTATTTGCTTCTAACACATGTAGGCATGTATATGAACTAATCTCCCTACATATAGCCAGGTCGACTATAATTCGTTTTCCCCACGCACCGATACACTTACCTCTCTAGTTATGTCGCCCCCTTTCTCGGACACACGACGGTTGGTCTTCCTATGTAGTTATGTATGCTTACCACAACCATATCTTCTCCCCTCATCATCCTTGCATACATCCCGGCCCATCTCTCACACGCACGTGCATAGACAGACAAACATTCCCCGCCCTCTCTTATTGATATTTCACTCATACCTTCCATTTGTCTAGCAGGCCTTTCCCATCATTTGTGAGATGCCACTCCACCACCAACCCTCCGACGCTCTACCTTTGTATTTCTCCCAACCTTATTCCTCTGCTACACATATCCATGGATGTCGATCGATCTCCCCCTATACATAGCTAGGTCTCTCTCCTTCCCCACACATATACTAGTCGATCGGTCTCCCCCCCTGCCCCCACCCCACACACACTGATATTCGAACGTTGTAGGTATCCATGCCACGGAGAAAAACCGGACCTCTGCCCTTTAGAATTCCAGTAGGCCAGCTGCCCTGTATCTTTGACATGGGCAAACACAAATTCAATGGCAATCTTTATCGATCGCGCAGCCACACACTTCATTCATGTTTTAATTCTATCGATATCTCACGTCCATGACTCCGTTTCACACACATTGCATATGTTACTTTTTCTGTTTGAGATATCATCAACACATTGCGTCTGTTTCGCACAAACCATCTCTCTCACACCCACCCACGTACGTACCTGCAGCTAAAGAAAAAGTGCACGCAGGATGCACGTACTCATGTCTTGTTCCCGGCCACACCCGCGCGGGTACACGGTGGAGTTCGTTTCTGTACGAAAAGGCAGCCCACGTGGTAATTTGACGCGTGTAGCGGTTGTTTACTCGAAGGAGGGTCGGGTACCACACCTAGACAGAACAAAGTTTGACTTGACGCATTAGTATTAAATAAAGTTATATATATTCCTCAATGGCATGTACAGAATATAAAATGATTGCCGTGGCGAAAATGGAAAAATGGGTTTGTCTCTCGTCGCACCATCTCACACAATGCGGTCGTGGCCTCTCTCTCTCTCTCTCAGCGTTGGTCAGTGATCCGGCCGCATCCTGTCCGCCGGCGGAAAGGGAGGATGTGCATCATCTCTCTGTTCGACGGTGTTGAGGCAGCACGTCCCGATCTGTTGTACCCACCGTTCTCTCTGACCAAGCTCCAGCGCAGTAGGGCCTTCGTCACTTGCTCGCTGCCCCACTATGGGCAGATCCCGACCACCGGCGCCCTCCTAGTAACATCCTGACGACCCTCAGGTATAGCTTCCTTCGGCCTTGCTCCACTGCCCATATTCCCATGTTGCTGCATGTGGATCTTCTTTAGTTGTTTGCTTAAATCGTATATCAGCCAGCGTACTTTCCATCTTGCAATCTCGTCCTCCAACCATTTTTGATAAACCATCATGTGCTATCTTTCCCTTATTACATGGAATATGCTTCTTTTTTGTCGGCGTATGTGTCTTCAACTCGTGTTATTGGGCAGTAATTGTTTCCTTTCTACTTCCTTTTGCAAACATGGCTATCCATTTTCACCTCGTTGCTATTGCGACCTTTTGGTGAACTGCACAAAGCACTTTTTTCTCAAGAGTGTTCTGTGCAGTTCCGCCAAAATGTCACACGGGCAACATTTTTACATTTCTGTGGGACTGCAGAAAGGGAGATTGGTTTTGCTATCCTCCTCATCCAACTCTGTGCCTAATCTTTTCCAACAAGAAGTTAGTCCTAAAGAGAGATCATAGAGGTGATCAGCTTCTATTTATGTGTGTTATGTTTCATCATCTAGTTCCACTATTATTGTAATCACACTGACTGGATATCTTTGCAAACAGGGATGGTCTGCTCGATTTTGGTGGAGCTGCACAAAATGATCGGATTGTGGTGTCCTGCATGCACCTCTTTTTTAGCTACAGAGCTGGGTGAAACTAGCTGCCAAGCAATGAACATTGTGCCAAGGAAATGGAGCCATGCCTATGAACAGCATCGATCAATTTTATTTTTTCCTTTTTCTATACACCTTCTCACAACTTTGTCTTCAGTTGTCATGTGAATATTGGCGCTGATCTACGAACCATTGAGATGCATTAGCCATGGTAGCCATGGTAGTTTCATTTGTATTTGATGGAATGTTGTAACGAGATAATCTCGAAGCAAGACACATGAATCCTAAGTTGAAACCTTTTTTTCCTGTGGGAACCAAAGTTGAAACCTTCATAGAATCACAGTACAATTTCATTAAAATTATGCGTACATATAAACAAATCATGAATGATTGATAGCAATGCCAGAAGCAATTCAATCTTGTTTTGCCGACATGTTGGACATCCTTCATCCGGCTCCACCTGCCATGCATCAATATTGAGTGCACAACACAATTTCAGGGAAAGATTCACCCCGGTCGTTGCGCCGCAGTAGTAATGACTAGTGAGCAGTCAAATCACAGAGCCCCACCTTCGCCGCAGTAAGTTGCTCGGACGAATCAACCATCATTTCTCTGTTCCTTGAATCCGCTGGTACTCCCATATTCCCACAGTAATAAGTTGCTCGGGCGAATCAACCATCACTATATCCACTCACGTGTGATGACCATAGGAGCTATCCATTCAGATTGTATGTTAAAAAAATAGAGGTCGATAACTAATGCTGCAAACTTTCAAAAAAAAACTAATGCGGCACCTCGGGCCAACGCGGCCATATCGCATTTTGCACGAGAAACTACACACCATGTTACATTGACATGTGGTCCCGCTCCAACATGTCAGTGAGACGATGACGAGTCCTTTTCTACTAGTATTTCCGAACGGACGTGTAGGCCGGGGCGCCTCTTCGTGTACCGTGGCAAACTAGCAACTGTGCACCGACTCTTCGCCTTTCCCTCTCCATTTGGAACTGCTGTTGCATGCTCTTCCTCCCTCCTCCATTTTCCTTCACCCTTCCTTCTACCATTGTTTGATCGTCTTCTCCATGGAGGGAAAAGGCCGGAAACGTCCCCGTTATTCTTGCCCCGATCTGAAAGATGACGTGGTGGAGGAACTCATTGATCGGTGCGACGACATCACCTCGGCTAGCATGGCAGGTTCGTTCAAGACCATTCTCGACTCAACTAATAACATCATTACA